>NC_083485.1:12959349-12976849 GCF_030014155.1 Tachysurus vachellii
ATTTTCCTAAGAATTAAAATTTAGTGAATCCTCTCTAGAATTCATGTGTATTGTTTTTTTTTGTTACATTTTTTTTGCCCGTTCTTTTTAGGGGTGCCAATAATTCTGCACCAGCCTATGTAATTCTACTAAATTCCCTATGCTTTTTTCTATGGTGTCTGTGCTGATGTAGGTGTGTGGCACCCCTGAGTACATCGCTCCAGAGGTAATCCTGAGGCAGGGATACGGGAAGCCCGTGGATTGGTGGGCGATGGGGATCATTCTGTACGAGTTCCTGGTGGGATGTGTGCCGTTTTTTGGAGACACCCCAGAAGAACTGTTTGGTCAGGTTATAAGTGGTCAGTATCGCTCTGCTCATCTGTTCTGCTCAAGTGTGTGTTATGGAGATACAGTGCATTGAAGTGTGTGTTTACACTTCTGTTTTTGTACAGATGAGATCAACTGGCCTGAAGGAGAGGACGCACCTCCGACTGATGCTCAGGAACTCATCACGCTGCTGCTCAGGCAGAACCCACTGGAGCGCCTGGGAACTGGTAGGATACTCATCGTCGTACACGGAACATGTTCTCCTCCTTCGGCAAGACGTCTGTTCGGTTATTACCTAACACTAACTTTTCCACCTGTACAGGATGTACAGGTGTCAGTATATCGAACTCTGTATTTCTCTTATGTTCTGGAGAAATATAAAGAGAAGCGAAACGAGCCCTCTTCACGCTAGCTCCAACCATCTTGTGGTTGCTTACCAAGCGTCTGCATACGAGATCTGGACAAAACCGCTGCTGAACCTCCCTCCTGCTGATTCAATCAAAACGAATCGGGACTAGCATGACATTCAGCTTGGCCTCACAGGAAATTGCATTGCATAATTTATGGCTACAAGAAAGCTGAGGTTGTTGTCAGAATAAAAAGCAGCATGTGCTACACAGAACAAATTGCACTTTGGAAAAAAAAAGTGGACGTTTCATGGCTCTCTGGTGTTCCAGTGTTTCCTTTATATGATTTCAGTACACATGCAGTAATTAAAGGTTCAGTCTGTGATCTTTTTCAAAAAGGGTTTGTGTTTGTAATATTTCCTGGAGTCCAAACACAATTCAGAAGTTTTATTAAAGTCTCCGTGGCGACATTCAGAACAAAGAGGCGTCTCTTAGCCATGTTTTTGAGTTTATATTGAAAGATATGCGCATGTCATTGAATGCATATATGGAAATGATACACGTAAAAGTGCATACACGAGCATTTAAGATGATAGGTGGAAATGTGGGCGTGTCTATGAGTCATTATTATTCATATATATGCGCATGTATTTTCATAGATTTCACAGCCTTTCTAATTCTACTAATTTTACTTTAAATTGCTGTTACGGCTTCCTGAGTGTTTATCCTGTGTGTGTGTGTGTGTCAGCAGGTGGAGCCTATGAGGTCAAGCACCACCAGTTTTTCCACAGTCTGGACTGGAACAGTCTGCTCAGACAGAAGGCTGAATTTATACCCCAGCTTGAGTCTGAGGATGACACCAGCTACTTTGACAGTCAGTGTCTCCGTGTGTGTGTGTATGTGTGTGTATACATGTTTGTGTATGTGTGTGTGTGCACGTTCATGCATGTGTCTGGATGTTGGACTACTGATCATTTAAGGTTGTGAGTTTGAATCCAAGCTCCAACAAGCTGCCAATGCTGGGCCCTTGAGCAAGGCCCTTAACCCTCAATTGCTTAGTAGTACAAATGAGAAATGTAAGTCACTCTGGATTAAGACGTCTGCCAAATTCCATAAATTTAAATGTTTCTATGTTTGTGTGTGTTTGTGCATTCATGTATGTGTGTGTGAGTGTGTGTGTATATCGATGTACAGCAGAAAACAGAAAATACAGAACATATCACAGTATCTACATGAACATGGACAGAGTTATTAGTGCTCTTTAGTGCTGATCTGTAATCATCATTAGATCTGATTTGTGTGTGTGTGTGTGTGTGTGTGTGTGTGTATTCATAACTAGAATGTGCCACAGTGATCCAGCAATAAAATTCTTCATGTTTGTTTTGCAGCCCGATCTGAAAGGTACCATCACCTGGAAACTGAGGAAGAAGAAGACACAAACGATGAAGACTTCAATGTGGAACTGCGGCAGTTTTCCTCGTCCTCGCACCGATTTTCTAAAGTGAGTTTCCTCTCAGTCAGCAGGGTTCGGTGCATTAATACAAGTCACTAAGCTTTTATTGACATTTCAGTTATAAGCAGCTGGTGCAGTACACAGTAAAATAAAACCACTGTGTGTATCTTTTGGGGGCAGAGTGCAGTATGGATCCGAGACTGACATCAAGTCAGTCGCAAATAGTGAAAAATCTAGTCTGTCTACAGTATATGCTGCATTAGATATGTGTGTGTGTGTGTATAATGCTGCATTTTCATTAAAGGCTTCATCTCTTACTTAAACACTACTTAATTTCCCCACACATTTGTTGTGTTTCCTTATTCCATATTTACTACAGTGGATGACTCACAAGTCCTTTTGGTGTGCATGTGTTTTGAATTAAATGACTTCCTGTAGGTATACAGCAGTCTGGATCTGTCCCGTGGGCAGCTGGAGGAAAAAGGAGAGCAAGCGGAGAAGAAGAGTGAGAGTCCCCTCACTGTCGACTCTCTCAGCTGGACTCCAGACTTCACTGAAATGTAAGCTGTACACTAGAGTTACATCAGATTCTACAGAAAGGCTTTATTTTATATTTATTACACAGTATGCTAGAGAGCCAGTGTTCGATTATAGAAGTGTGTGGTTATAACAAGTCATTTGTGCTACATAGTTTGAATTTTGAAGTATTTGTTTGTGAATCAGGGGGCACGGTGGCTTAGTGGTTAGCACGTTTGCCTCACACCTCCAGGGTCGGGTTCGATTCCCGCCTCCACCTTGTGTGTGTGGAGTTTGCATGTTCTCCCCGTGCCTCGGGGGTTTCCTCCGGGTACTCCGGTTTCCTCCCCCGGTCCAAAGACATGCATGGAAGGTTGATTGGCACCTCTGGAAAATTGTTCCTAGTGTGTGATTGCGTGAGTGAATGAGAGTGTGTGTGTGTGTGCCCTGCGATGGGTTGGCACTCCGTCCAGGGTGTATCCTGCCTTGATGCCCAATGACGCCTGAGATAGGCACAGGCTCCCCGTGACCTGAGGTAGCTCGGATAAGCGGTAGAAGATGAATGAATGAATGAATGAATGAATGAATGAATGTTTGTGAATCCAAAATCCAAAATGATTCCCAGTTTAATAGTTAATAATATAGGAAGAAATCCTACTGGGCTCCTTTACCCCTGTTTTTTTTTTTTTTTTTAAATGTAATTCTTCATAATTCAGTTTAAAAAATAAATAGTAAATAGTCTGTGAATGTTCAACTTTTCTATATTCACTATAATTCCTCTTTTTTTTTTCTCTCTGATTGTCCGCGCTCTCTGGCGAAAAGTGTGATAATATAAGCAGTTGTGTTTTTATTTATTTATTTGTTTGTTTATTTATTTATTTATTTTGTGGACAGACCATCGCTGTCCCACTCGTCTGACATGGAGAGCACCAGCACGGGCCGACATTCTGGACTCCTGCCTAAGTTTGCCATTTCAGCAGAGGTGGATAGCTGCGAGAGTTCGCTGTCCTTAGACAAGGCCGGTAAGGTGGCGTTCTCTGTCGGAGAGCTTCCTCAGGACGAGGCTGATGCCACCACACCCTCCAGCCCAGTCAGTAACGCCACCCTGTCAGGTACGGCCTTTAGAGTTACTACTTCTACACCAAACATCAGCAGTGAGATTAGTTTATTAAAGATCTAATTTTCTGAAATTTAAATAATAATTTATATTTATTTACGAATATTCTAATTTGTCATTCAAATAATAATAGTGAGAATTGCAAATGCAGCTTTTACTGAATTAATGTGATTTTAATACGTTTTAGTAACTTGTAACTTTCACTCTGTGACTTTACTATTGATACTGACCTCTTTCATATCCTCTCATTTGTAATGTCTTTTTTTTTTTTTTTTTTTTTTTTTTAAACATTTGTCATAACAGGGCCTTAGCGAGCGTTTCTTGTTTTAGTTTTAGTTTAAAACAATGTTTGGTGGATTTTTTTTTTTTTTTAAAAGTTTGACTTTTTTGTCCGCAAATTGTCTTTCACGATATTTCACCTAATTTGGTAACTATTTAAAGTTTCTAAAGCTTTTTTCTGTTTGAGAAGGCAGTTTCTCCGAACACTTGGACCAGCTGATATTACGGCCGGAGGGAGTGGTCAGTCCGGACCCTACTATCAAGCCGTCCGCTGAAACCTTCAGCCATTTGACTTCCCCAAGGCCAAAGACCAGTATCCCTAAGTCATCGTCCACCAGCGCTCTGTCTCTTATGATTCCTGCAGGTGTGTGTGCATGCGTGTGTGTGTGCATGTGTAGGTGTGCAACGTTATTCATACTCTTTAGTACATGATCCTGATCTGTAATCATCTTGATCTAGATCTGTTTTGTTTGTATATTTAAGGGCTTTGCAAGAGAGATCTTTGAATTTCCCTTGCCTTATCTCCAGCTGTGAGTCCCCCATTTTGTGAAATAGCTCTCAACTGGATTCGGACAGAAAGCTCGATGTGTCCTTACTGGAGTTGGATGAGTGATTAATCGTAGTGTTTAATTGTAAATTCACACCAATGAATTTTTATTCTTCCTGCAGATGTTTTCGGCACGTCTCCTCTGGCCAGTCCCATGTCTCCGCACTCGCTGTCATCAAACCCCTCCTCCAGAGACTCCTCCCCTAGCCGAGACTCCTCGCTCTCTGCTGCCACCTCACGACAGCCAATCATCATTCACAGTTCAGGGAAGAAGTTTGGCTTCACGCTGCGAGCTATTAGAGTCTACGCTTGCGACAGTGATGTCTATACTGTCTATCACATGGTCTGGGTAAGGGCTTATTAAGCTAGTATACGTAAGCTAATCAGAACGGTTCAGTATTAGACGTACTTGTTTTTACTATACATACTAACCACATTGTGCTTCAGAACGTGGAAGACAACGGACCCGCTCAGAAGGCCGGACTCAAAGCTGGAGACTTGATCACTCATGTCAATGGGGAAACAGTCCATGGACTGGTCCACACTGAGGTGGTGGAACTGTTGCTTAAGGTGAGAAGACTGTCCTCATGACAATGTCACATTTAAGTGTATAGTTGTGTAAATCAGCCTAACCCATGTGGTGTATAAGTGTGAGTGTTGTGTGACTTCTGTCAGTCCTGTCCATCCCATGTTACCTGTCGGGTTCAGCTAGCATGGGTTCAGCTAGCATGCGCTCTATTCACAGCTAATGCTCCAACATGCCCCTGCTTTCACAACATAGCTACTTAGTTCTGGCATTTTTTTTTTAATGACAACCAAAACACTTATATTTCCTACTACAGTATGTCACTCTTCCGGTGGTTACAAATTTGCAGTGTTAAAGTTCAAAACAAAACAAAATTACTAGCTACTGTTAGCTATGCCTTTGCCAAACCTTCTACAGTCACTTTTCACCTTGTGCAGTTACTCAGGGGAAAAATTCAACACTACTGGGCTCCTTTACATCCCATGTGCACTGACCATTCATTTCCTATTCATATTATGATATATATGTTGGGGGAATTGGGCCGACTGGGTTCATTACAAAATGTTACACAAGGGTACAAATGGAAATCCTGCAGGCACAGTCAGGGTCTGTAAGAGCAGGCAGGCGTGAGAGTAAAAATTTTACTAAGGTTCATGCTGAGGAAATTTGACTCGCTTTCTGCTTAATATACCAAAATGCTAAATCTTTAGTACAACAGTTGCTTCTTTTTAATCTTTTTTGCATTTTGTTTTTATTCTTATATTAGATAAGCCGTTCTGTCTCAAATCATTTACAATAAGAGTAGTTTATTATGTCGGTTTCTACATAGTTGACTACGCTCACATACGTTCATTTAATATAAAGTAAAACTACACTATATCTTTGTTTTTAGAGTGGAAGCAAGGTTGCCATATCCACGACTCCGTTTGAGAATACTTCGATCAAAACCGGTCCAGCTAGAAGGAATAGTTATCGAAGCAAAATGATACGGAGAACCAAGAAGCCCAAGAAGGAGAAAACACAAGAAAGGTGTGGCTTTTCCTTTTGAAAATAGAAAATGTGTAAATGTAATGCTATATTATATATTCCAATTTTAAAAGTTTCTATTCTTACTAGACGACGGTCAGTATTCAGACGCTTTGCCATGCAGCCCTCTCCACTCCTCCACACCAGCCGCAGCTTTACCTCCTTAAACCGATCACTGTCTTCTGGGGAGAGTCTGCCAGGATCCCCCACACACAGCTTGTCTCCTCACTCCCCCACTACCTCCTTCCGGCCCACACCGGACTTTAACCAATCAGGTCAGAGACGTACATTTTTGGACTACCTACAGTATTACTGCATTGGTTTGTTTCTCAGATGCCTTTTGTTCACACAGCAATGTGATTTGTAATCTTATTTCTAGGTGGCACATCATCTCAAAGCAGTTCTCCAAGCTCTAGTGCACCAAATTCCCCCGCTGGCTCTGGCCATGTCCGTCCTAACACTTTGCACGGTTTGGGCCCCAAGTTGCCTGGGCAGCGGCTTCGTCAGAGCCGCCGGAAATCAGCAGGGAGCATCCCACTCTCCCCACTGGCTCGAACACCTTCCCCAACCCCTCAGCCCACCTCCCCTCAGCGATCTCCTTCCCCCTTGCTTACTCACTCAGTGGGAAGCTCTAAAACTACTCAGACCTTCTCAGCCAAGATGCACTCGCCCCCTACAATTGTCAGGCACATGGTGCGACCCAAAAGTGCCGAACCCCCACGGTCCCCACTTCTTAAGAGGGTTCAGTCAGAGGAAAAGCTCTCGCCATCCTACACGGGTGACAAAAAGCACCTCTGCTCTCGGAAACACAGCCTGGAGGTGACCCAAGAGGAAGTACAGGATGGGGTTGCATCTGGAGGAGAGCACACACTTCAGAGTGTAGAGGAGAGCTCCTGTGAACTTCCCGCCATCACCCGGGTCAGACCTGCCGAGCAGGGCTGCCTGAAACGGCCTGCGACTCGTAAGGTTGGTCGACAGGAAATGATGGAGGATCTTGATAAGGAGAAATTAAAGGCCAAAGTGGTAGCAAAAAGACAGGACTGGCATGAGAGACGTGAATCTCTGCAAAAGCAAGATGCTATTCAAGAGGCTGAATCTACCCAAATCACTGGTGGATGTTGTCCTGTTGATATCAAAGCTGCCAATGCTACGGTAAAAGATGTTTTTTATAAAAAACTAAACACAAGAGTATGTGAAAGCACCGTAGACTGTATGACCAGCACTGGGGACTCTGCCTCAGTCTTTAATGAGGGTATAAGATCAGCCCAAACCCAGTCAGACCGACAGCTGGCCTGGCAGATTAAAGAGGGCAGTAAACCAGACAGGCTTGATTTCAAAGCTCCCAATATGGAATTTGCTCGAAAAAGGCAGTCATTTGAGGAGCGTGAGGACTGTATGTGTCGAATCTCCTCTGGTGTTCATGAAGGCCTTCATTTTAATACCACTAGGTCCAAAAGTCTCCAGCTGGATTCTGCTGGAATCACCACTTCTGGAATTAACACAGACTCCTTGAGCCCTAAGCTATTCAGTGGGCGAGGGGAGAGTGCCGTGGAGAAGCTTCAGATTATCTCGTCCACTGAGGGCTCCATCAGAAAGACATCATCAGAGTACAAATTAGAGGCACGACTCGTGTCTTCCCTGAAACCACTGAAGGGCACATTGGACATAGGACTGCTCTCTGGACCTAGGATCTCCAAAACTGATACATGTCTCTCAAAAATAGCCAGCAGCCAAGCCGATAGTGGCGGCCTGGCAGGAGCCATGCAAAACCAGACTGAAAAACAGCCTCAGATCCAAACAAATAAACAGACACAGACTGTCACGGAGATGGAAAGTCTTTGTACTTTGAGCAGCAAAACTGCAGGAAAAGAGGAACCCACATGTAATAGAGATAGTGTTATTGGTTCAGTTAGCCATGAAGGCACTCATGACAAAAATACACAGGCTGAACTAATCAAGTTACAGGCCATATCCAGTAAAATTGAGAGAAAAGATTTGTCAGCAGGTGGAAAAACAGAGAGTAAGTTCAAAACAGTTCAGGAGATGAGGCCTGCTCGACACAGTACTCATTTTGCTTGTGGGAAAACACCCTCGATAAGGGAGGTCAGCAATGAAGACCAAGATGATGAGATGGAAAATCCAGAGGAAAAGCCTACCCTGCAAAACAACACTGTAGAAACAAATAAACTAGTGACCCATGACCAGGTCGTCAAGCAAAACCCATCGGTACCCTCAGGCCTCTGTAGTGTTGACAAAGATAAAAATATGATTGAGATCCTTGTCAGTTCACAGCACTCAGAGCAGGCTGTTGTACATAACAGGCAAATAACCATGGAGAAAAATAGGGAAGTGAATACTCTGGGCTTAACCGTCGTTCCACAGGAGGTTCATGAATCTAAAAGTGTCAGAGATGATGTAGAAGAAGCTCAGTGCTCAACAACAGTGCAGACTTTGCCTCCAAAACCAGAAATAGCAGTTAGTGTGCAAAAGTCAGAATCGGATACAAAAGGTGGGATTGGGACGAGTGATGAGAAGAAACCGCAAAGCACAGCTCATAACTTACAGAATATTTCTGAGAGGATACATGAACAGACCACAGCAAGTCACACAACCATGTTACATGTGAAATCAGATCAGGTTCACTCACAGGGTATAGTAAAAGAAAAAGGATCTGTTCCACAAAGTTCAACTTTAACTGTTTCACCAGCACCAGATAATAAGTTGACTCCAGATCCACCTCTTCAAAACAAACAGGATAAAATCAATGCATCTCCCAATGCAGGTTCTCCTTTTAAGACCACTTCTGCAGTGGCTCCCCAGTCACCACAATGTGTACACAAAAGCCCACAGTCATCTGTTGAAGTCAAATCAGACAGCACTGCAATTAAACAGTCTTTGCAAATAGCATCAAAAACACTAACCAGTGCTGTCTCCGGAAACAGACAGAAAAGTTCAGATTCTATCTCCAAAACAGATGACGGTGTCAAAACACAAAACATTGGGGTGGAACATGGAAAAAGGTACAGTTCTCAATGTCAAGAGACATGTGAAGTCAAAACTCAAATCAAGGATAAGGATCATAAGACTTGGATGGTTCCAAAAGGGCCAAGTGACGAGTACAAACCTAAAGCATCGAAAGATAAAATGGCACAAAACATAGCAGTTTTGAAAGAAAATGTAAAATGCATTATGCCGAACGAGACTCGCAGTCCTGCAGAGGTCAAAAATGGCAGCATAAAGTGTGCAACACATAAAGTCTTAGTTACTCCTCAGATGCCTCCAGGAAACAAGTCAAATCAGGATTCGGGTGTCCAAGGGATTGAAAAAACTAACAATACTGTGCAAGATCAGTCAGCAAACATGCTCGAAGAAAAGTCGAAAGTCAAGAATACTCCAGATGTAGCCAGTCAGAAGATCACCAAGCCAGTGACGGATGTTTGCAAGAAGGAGGTGGTTCCTGCACCAAAAAAACAACCACAGTCATCAGGTACTAGTTCCACTGGAAAGCAAAGCCTGTCAAATTCCAAAAACAAAGCCAAGTTTGAACCCTCTCCTGTTACACACCAGAGTCTGAAAGTCACCGAAGAAAGAGGAACACAAGAAAGCAAAGCACCAGAGCAGATCGTCAAAGACAACGCTGATCTAAAACCAAAGGAGCAAAAAGTGTTCACAGTTCCAACATCGAAAACTCAACCCCAGAGAGAGAGCTTGCCTCAGACAGGCCCTCAGGTTGGTTCTGTACCTGTACCTGCTGTTAAGGTTCACACACCAAGCGGACCTCCTACAGGCAAGGGTACTGGGGCTACAGTGGAGATCTCAAAGTCGTTCGACTCCTCGCAGAAAGTAAACCGTAAAGACTCTCAGAAATCCACAGCATTGGCAAAGGATGGTGCAGCACCAGAAAAAGATTCGTCTCGCGCCAAGCAGTCCAAAGAGCCGCCCAGAGGTTCGGATAATAAAATGTGACAATAGGGATATCGATGGTTGCCAAATCACTTTATGTAAGACAGACTGCAAGGCAATCTTTTTTTTTTTTTTTTTCTTTTTATGTATTGATTGTGTTTTCGCACCTTCCGTTCTGAGGACCGATGAAGCTGTTACTTCAGTGTTTCGTGAAGGGCAAGAAGCAATGAGTGCTAGTGTGTGTGCTAGTGTGTGTGCTAGTGTGTTGTCTGTTTCTGTAAAAATCCTAGGGTCGAATGTACCTGATTTGCTGCTGATTTGTCAATTTGTAGTTTCATGCATCATGAGAAAAGAGGTCATGAGGTGTATAGAAAATGATGTGTGCAATCCACGTGACATCGAGGGAATTGATGCCTTTGAGTCGTAAACGAACTGTGCCAATTTAGATTGTACCAAACAAGAACTCGTGTTGTTTAGGAGTCGTCAGAACCGCACCGAATTGAGATACATAAAATATCGCAGGCGTTACTCGATCCATATAAAGGTTAAAGTGAACGGCGACGGTTTTGTTCACGATTTAGACAAGGTATTTGTAGCAATGGTGCTGAACTCTCAGCAAACACTCTTCATGTGGGTAAAAGATACCACCGACGTCATTTTTCCGTCTCATCGGTGTTCTTCTCGTTCTCGTTTGCTTTGACCTACTTAAAGGCAAAGTTTGTTTTGGGCCGAGGGAATGCACGCTTATCCCGTGCTTCTCACCTAGAACTATTTTATAATGGAATCATCTTAGGGTTCTGGTTTCATATCTAGTGGAAGGGGCCTTAGAGTATTTTTGGGCTGTCCAGCTTGCTGTTCTTAGCAGGTTGTGTCAAAATTCACATTCCTTTCACATGCATTTACTAAATACTCATTTTTATGCAATGTACTGTACATAAAGCAATGTTAATTGTACAAAAGCTGATCCGTCGGATCAGGACTTTGATTCTTCTGAATATGAGTGTTGTGTGTTTTATATGTATATATTTTGCTATGTCATCTGTTTGTATACTGTAACGTTTGTTGCTCAGCAAAGTTTTCACGATGCCATCTGAAATAAGCTAGTCGAAAAATAGAAAATAAGGCAAGATCTCGGCTTCTGATGTGATCTATACTTGAAATTACACAGGCACTAAAAGCAGTAATCGCACTCTTAAGCAGATGTCCTCTGATCGTTGCTGATGAACTAAAAGACAGAACAGAGGAATGTTAAATAGTGCAAAAGCTCTATTTTTTATTTAAAAAAAAAAATGATATAAATGTTAAAAAGTTTGCATCATTGTATATTATAATTGTGATTATTTCCCCGGTTTTCAGCACATTTTTCACTTATAGATTTTAGGGCTTTTTTTTTTGTTTTTTTTTGGCCACCTATCGATGTAAACCAGATCACGGCCACGTTTATGATCAGTCAGGTGGATTTTCACATCGCAGTCACGTTCAGCTAGTGTTCCTGTGTCCTGTCTCGTTTATTGCCCAGCAGTTTAGTCGAGTCAGTTCAGTCGAGTATGATGTATAATACTTATAAAAGTGGGACGTGTGATAATAATCTAGTGTCTTTGCACTGTCCGTTAGCTGTACCTTTAAATCATGACTGAAAAATAATGTGGAATTCATTTGTTTAAACGTGACCGTAACGTATGTATCGTCTCTGAGTCACCCGAGTCGTTTCTGTAACACTTTCACATACACGGTAATGACGTAACATTAAATAAGATGCTATTTGCTCGTGTGTGTGTGTGTGTGTGTGTGTGTGTGAGTGAGAGAGATATGTGCTCTGATATGACTACAGTAATCAGTCCTTTATGTCATATAAAATTAACAGGTTATTTTAGTGACTTTGCCGTAATCTGTAATATTAAAGTAATATTCTAGTTACCTGTAGATCAAGAAAAGTATACAATGCTTTGGAGCGCTGAATGTAAATCACATAATGATGAAGCGATTAATGAGAAGACGAATGAAATTGAGAGATTTTAAGCGGTATTAGGAAAAAAAAATCTAAAAATCTAAAACATCCTCATGAAGCTTTGCAAATGTAATGTTTGAAGCCTGAGGAGAGAAAACGCACCTTTTCTTTAACGATACGTTGCATTTGGACAAAAAAAAGAAGATAAGGAAGAACAAGACCATTAATGTAATGTGAATGTTTAATAGGGCATCAACATGTTAAATGTTTAATGGATGGGTTGTCTTTCAGTCCCCATGCCTTTTTATCCGGACGACCGATGTAAAATCCTTAACGAAGCACATTTCTTTGTTTACAGCGAATTCCTGGATGTATATTTTGAATATTGTGTTATTATTAATTTTGCCAAATCTGTGTTCCATGTCAAAGGACATTGCGTTGGTAGTGTTTGCATGGCGTCTCTCTCCAGCAGGTTGTGCAGTTTAAGATTGTCGGTCTACGGTATAGACAAGTCTATCCATCGTGAATCTGTCGGGTCTTAAACGTCCCCGAAATCTTTTCTGGAAGTTTCCTTTTCCGTCATCCATTCTGTGAAGCTAGTGTTTGTATAAACGGCCCTGCTTCATCGTCTATATCATCGTCTGTCTAAATCTGTGCAATAAGAGATGTGGTTTTGAGTTTTTGTATTTCACCCAATGGAAGCTCTATGGATGTCATAGATGTTGTATTCTATACAAATATTTATACTTCTAAAAATTGTATAATTCTGAAAATAAAAAGGCATGACATTAAGAATCCTGTTTTTCTTGCTAACCCTGATTACTGCTCATTTAAAAATATACGTAAATGGTATGTTTTCAGCTCTTTATCATTTATAATCCCTCAAAGTATTTCTCCATCTCTCAGAAAATAAAAGTCAGCCTCGTTCGTTCACGTGAAGCAAATTTCATTCCTGATTAGAATCACGATGCATCTTTGTGATCGTATTTATTTTTGCTGAAGCCGTTAGTCGTCTTTCGTTTAGTAATAAAAATGTTTGATTTGACTTTTTTATTTGTTTATTTTTTTGTTATTTTTTTTCTTCTATAATATAATAAAATAAACAAATAAAATCTTTTAAGAACAGTTTATTGAAAGGATACAAATATACAGATAGACCCATGTATACCATGTGTATAGACCAGAGTGACGTAACAGACTGTTAGTGTGTTTATTAGTAGCAAAATTTGGAAAGAATTTAAAAAGATATATTTTTTTAATTACTATATGTTACTGCCAAAAGCTAACTTCACCATCGTATCAATATTTATTTATTTATTTATTTATTTTATTTTATTTTATTTTTTAGTTTCGTTAGCACGTTTGCCTCACACCTCCAGGGTTGGGGGTTCGATTCCCGCCTCCGCCTTGTGTGTGTGGAGTTTGCATGTTCTCCCTGGGCCTCGGGGGTTTCCTCCGGGTACTCCGGTTTCCTCCCCCGGTCCAAAGACATGCATGGTAGGTTGATTGGCATCTCTGGAAAATTGTCCGTAGTGCGTGATTGCGTGAGTGAATGAGAGTATGTGTGTGTGCCCTGCGATGGGTTGGCACTCCGTCCAGGGTGTATCCTGCCTTGATGCCCAATGACGCCTGAGATAGGCACAGGCTCCCCGTGACCCGAGGTAGTTCGGGTAAGCAGTAGAAAATGAAAGAACGAATTAATTCTGGGCTTATGTGAGTATCATTTCAGTAAAAACATGCACTAGCAAGCTAGCTAATATAACTAAGTATAATTTTGCACACACAAAAAAACTATTAAATTAACAGGCTAGCTAATGTGTCACTTAAATTAACTAAAAGCTATCTAGTGTAAGCAGCATTTTGCTAAAAACAAGTGCTAGTAAACTAGTAAACTGGCTAATGTAAGTCTAAGTATTATTTTATTAGATTAAAAACAGGTACAAGTAAGCAAGGTTGGGAATTAGCAATTTATATATATATTTTTTTCCCAATAAAATTTCCATCAGTGTTCTAACATTATGACAGATTATATATTTAGCACCATATTTTCCCTACAATACTGAGTAGGATCTGTATCGTGTGTGAATTTTCTTTCCAATGTATAAGAGAGCTGTCAGAATCACGATGGCTACTGCAGTAACGAGGGCGATCCCTAATCCTCCGTTTGAAAAGACGCACTGAAAATCCACGTCTATAAGCTTCTCATTTGTAGCATCACACAACGTCTTTTCAATGTGTTTCATTTTCCTAACGTTGTCTTTAACCCAGATTATAAACTGATAATTAGTACAATTGCAGGCCAGCGGGTTGGAGCTCAGATCGACGCGACTGCTCGACCCTATGTCCTCAACCATTCTAACGTCCACGAGTGTAATTTTATTACTGGCGAAGTCGAGTTGGATCTCATTCAGCGAGTAGAAATCTACAAGGCCGAGTTTAACGAGCTGGTTTTCACTAAGATCTACAGTTTTAAGATGTGCAAGATCTTTAAAGACATTTCCACTGATTTCTGTGATGCCACATGAAGAAAGAACCAGGTTCTCCAGAAGAGGAACGTAATCGAAGTTGTTTGTTTTTGTAAGAATGCCACCTTGTATAGTATTTCCTTTTAGGTTCAGCAGTCGTAGCCGGCTCAGGCCTTTCAGAATATGATCATGCTCCAGCAGATTTAAGTTTGAGAACGAGAGATTAAGAGTTTGAAGATTTTCTAGGTTGGTAAACGGAGAGCTGCTGTTGAGTAGGTATTGGGTGTGTGCGATGTCGAGATGCTGCAGGTTTGGAGTGGCGTTAAATGGCAGCGGTTCCCATTTCATGGGAAAATTATAGCTGAGATTTAGGAATTTTAGCTCTCTGAGACCAGTCAGTTGTTTGTTACAACAAAAATCTCCAGTAGTCAAGCTACTGTGGCTAAGTTGTAGCTCTTCCAGATGGGACAGAGGTTCCAAACAGTTTTCTTGGAATTTAAGATCTTCTCGGTTTCCGCTCACAGATAAATGCGTCAACATGGGAAAGTTTCCAGCATTAATGTGGCACAAGTTATTAAAAGAATTCTGATCCAGGACCAGGTGAGACAGCATGGACATGTTGGACGAGCTGTATGGAAGTGTTGAAAGGTGTGCTCGGGTAAAATCTATCTTCTGAACTTCTGAGAAACAGCTAAAGCTTGTGTTTGTGAGATAGAAATGTTGCAGCTGAAAATTGACATCAACCACTGATATGTTACAGAAAGACCGAAGCTCGGTGACGTAGCTATTTTTGCTGTCCTCGTAGACCCCTAAGTAAAGCTTGTTTGTTTTCACTCCCTCTAACCCCTTCAGCAGTACAGACGTGTTCATTTTGTTCAAGCAGCCACTTAAATCCAAGCTGTCCATGTCCAAGTTCTGAAAAGCCTTCGCTTCAATGTCAACGAGATTGTTTCCCTTGAAGCTGATCTCCAGCTTGCTTGTTCTCTGAAGTTTCTCTATGTCAGATAATTTTAACTTCTCGATCTCATTCATATCTAGAAAAAGCCTCTTCATTTGTTGCAAAGGAAAATCTTCCAGACCGTCTAAGCCCTGGATGTCGCTTCCTCTAAGATCCAGAGTCTCCAAGAATTCAAGATGAGCAATCGGGATGTCTTTGAGGCTGCGTATCGTTGATCCAGCCAGCACGAGGTATTTTAGGCCAAACGGTCCTAAGAAAGCTCTGTCTGATATGAAGTTCAGTGGGTTTGCTACCAAAATAAGAGTCTCGAGGTCAAGGTTGTATTTAAAGACGTCCTCGTACATGAAACTGATGCTGCATCTGCGAGAATAAAAACGAGAGAATTTGTTAATGTTAAAGTTAATCTAAACTTTATGAGTCTGAGGGGACATGGAAGATTTCATCTAACCTTGTTAAATCCAGTGAAACCAGACTCCTCAATCTCTGGAAGGTTGAGTTGTATAGCATTGGGAGGTAGTTGAAACTGAAATCCATTGTTTTGATGGAGTCTGGGATGTCGTCTGGTATAAGCTGCAGGTCCAAACCACTGCAGTCAGAACCGTCGGCAGTCTAAGGAACGGACAAAACGGACCATTTTTCATCAAAGTGTAAAAGAACAATATACAAGTTTATTATAAGTAAACTCTTAAATACTTGGACAGTAAATCATATCCCTGGGGATCCCTGGTGTCTATGCCAGGTGACTCGGGGCACAATGTAGGGGTCACACTGGACGTGGTGGCGACTTATTCCAGGGCACATTAGGGATGCCAGACAATTTAAAATGCCAGTTAGACTTCAACACGTGTCATTGGACTGATGGAGAAACTGGAGTAAACAGAGAAAACATAGAAAATCCCCAAAGCACGTGGAGAAAATTCCTTCATAAGCCAATTTTCAATCCTTTGGCAGACTGGAAGGGTTCAAATGTGTTGGGGATATTTTCCTTATGCGCTTTCAAATGAATGATCCGAAAATGTTAGTGTAAAAAAAAATAAAAAAACTGTCCGTGCATTATTTTATATCTTAGCGGGACCTATTATCCTCCGGAGAACATACTAATAATAATATAAAAACATGAAATATTTATTTATGATATAATAAGATGAATAAGAAGAATGATTTTATATTTATATATATATATATATATATATATATATATATATATATATATAAACATTGCTGTTACTTTGGATACTGTGGTTAAGGTTAAGGGGCACAGTAGCTTAGTGGTTAGCACGTTCGCCTCACACCTCCAGGGTTGGGGGTTCGATTCCCACCTCCACCTTGTGTGTGTGGAGTTTGCATGTTCTCCCTGGGCCTCGGGGGTTTCCTCCGGGTACTCCGGTTTCCTCCCCCGGTCCAAAGACATGCATGGTAGGTTGATTGGTATCTCTGGAAAATTGTCCGTAGTGTGTGATTGCGTGAGTGAATGAGAGTGTGTGTGTGCCCTGCGATGGGTTGGCACTCCGTCCAGGGTGTATCCTGCCTTGATGCCCGATGATGCCTGAGATAGGCACAGGCTCCCCGTGACCCGAGAAGTTCGGATAAGCGGTAGAAGATGAGTGAGTGAGAGAGTGGTTAAGGTTAAGACTAAATTTAGTTTTAGAGATAAATAACCTAATGGATTTTAATAAATATAAATAAATATGCCAATGAAATCTCCTCACAATATGTTTGTGTGTGTGTGTGTGTATGTGTGTGTGCGTGCTTTCACCAGCAAATTAGATTTCTGAGATCAGCAGCTTAAACAAGACAGTACAAGCTTACCTTCATGCATTGCTTCTTCATCCATGGTATTGTCTCAGTGCAGGAGATGCAGTAAATACCAATCCAGAGGCAGGTGTGTAATGCTCTGTCCATCGTGTAACACACACAAACAACTGTATTAACAGACACTCGCCTTCATTCTGTTCACAAAGTCTTTTAACAGAGATAAAATGCAGAACCAGAAACTGTCACTGTTCCCATTCAGAATCAACCAGCTTCCCTCAGTGTGCCACATTTTGTCTCACCAGACACACACACACACACACACACACACACACACACACACACACACACAAAAGA
>NC_083485.1:12981849-12984349 GCF_030014155.1 Tachysurus vachellii
AAGCTTGCATATACTGTATGCACATACTGTAACAGCACAGTGAAAGGTTTTTCTTCACATATCCCAGCTTGTTAGGAAGTTGGGTGTTGTGGTGCTGGATCCTCCTGATCTGTAACACAGAGCCGTTAACCATTGTACAAAATCACTGGAGTCTACCTTTAGCTCATGTGCCCCACTGACCCCAGCCCAAGCTTACCGATCACATCCCTCAAGTGATTTAATCATCATACAACAGTTTTAGGGCAACATTAACAACCGTTCTCACACCTAATGGTTTATCACACAGCACCGATTGATTATAATATAAGAACCGAGGTGGACCATCGGAACCATCTGAGACAAAAGGAGTTACATGTTATCTCATTGTTTACAACTGAGCAATTGAGGGTTAAGGGCCTTGCTCAGGGGCCCAGCAGTGGCAGCTTGGTTCTTACACTGTTGAGCCATCATTACTCTCATCACTCTGGAATCTTGCATAGGTGTTATCTATTTGGTGGAAATTCATTGACTGATGATGCCACAGCATACGGTTTACATACTTTATTATTCTCATCAAACCATTCACTGAGTCCTCATCCATCCCTGTGAATGGGGGCGTGGCCATCCTGAAAAAAGACCACGCCCACCACGATAGAATCATGATTATTTATGAGGACACACCCCTCAGGAGGTCCACTGCATCACAGCTACAGTCTGATAGTAGTGTGATTAAAACAATGCAAACAAATTGGCATCATGAAGAGAAACATTTCCTTGTTTTTATTTGTCTGGGCAGTCTTCAGGAAGCTCCTTGGTTCGATCCTGAGCTCGGCTTTATCCTGTCTGTGGGTTCACTATGTTCTTCCACCTCCCAAAATCGGACTCTACAGTGCCTCTAGGCTTGCATGTGCATGTGTGCCTTTGGACTTGTCTCATGTTCAGTGTTCTGGGATAGTCTGAGCGATGGTGTTGTAATGGTGTAATTCATGACCTTATTATATAATCAAGGTGATTCATCAGTTTATCAGCTTCACACTCTGAATGTTTACACTGCACAACTTCTCTGTAGTGTTTGTGTATAAAGGCAGTTCTGGGGCAGTGAACGGTTTAACACAGGAATCTTGCAGCACTTCCTCCTGACACAGTTCTGTTGAGCGCTAGGCAATCTGAGAAGCACATAAATCCTCTTCTGGCCTGTTTTAACTTCACTTGCAATTAGTTCAAGTACATATTGTGACTTGTGCGAGCGCCAGACCTCAGCCCCTGAGCCCCATGAGTGTTATGTTGCAATTAATTATCAAAGCCTGGGCTTTAGATGTGAAACCTCTGGCCAGTTGACATGAATGGAAAAAGGAACAAATGTAGCAAGTCGTGGAAGAAAAAAAGTAAAGAAACTTGAGTTAACACTTCATTTGAAACAAGAATTGAAGAAGAAACGGTCTGATTAAAGTTGTGTGCCTGTGTGTGCGCCTGTGACGAACACACACACACAGACACAGCATTTCTCCAGAGGCCGAATACTCTCCATCCCGCCCCCTCGTCTGATGTTTATCTTAGGATTCATCCCAGCAGAACGTTTCCCTTTTTTTTTCCTTAGTCATGGCCTCTCTGTTTATTAGATGTTACTTTCATCCTGTGATTTGTGACGAGTGAAGACATGCAATTGAATTTAATAAGACAAAAAAAAGCAGCTTGTCAAACTCCCAACTCATCTGTCTCTAAATCATTTTCCTAAAACTGGAGACTCCTTCCATCAGCGCTAAATAAACACTTCCTTATAGATCCATAATTACACACTTTTATTCAGTGAGTTTATACTGAGTGTCCACCTTAAATGTCCTTGTTGCTATAGAAACCATAATGTATTAATGTATTAAAGGAAGCCGTTTGGCTTGCAGATTTAACTGCTCTTCAATCTGCTGTTATAGAAAAGGAATCATCAGCTTCTGACCAATCAGACTGGAGAAAGATGTTCAAGAAGAAAGTAACTCAAAGCTCTGGCTTTTGGATGTCCAAGCCTTTTAAAATCTCTGCTCATGAAATACTTTCGAAGATGTCAAATCCAGCAGGACCGCTTTGGAAATCAGCATGCCTGCCATGTGGAGATCAAAGTGCTCATGTCAGGGCTTGAGTTTCCTCCAGACCGTGTCACTTACATGTGCATAGAAGCTCAGATATCATCCTGAAAGGCTAAACTGGCATCATATTCACTTTACGGTACACAGACACTTCAGTGTGCAGCACGTCCTTATATCCAGCATCTGATCTCTTGGAATTATTGTGATAAACCAGTCCAGCCAGTGAAAACGTCTGGAGTTTTGCCCAGGTTTTGCCCTCACAGCATAAAAAATAAATAAATAAAAAATAAAAGCTTGTCTCCATTTTCCTCCCCGACTGGAAGCGACCCAAAGCCGCAAGCAATAATGTTTCGCTCTCTGCAAACTGCTCTGTACATACTTTGCTGCCTAGTAACTGCCTAGATCGCACCTATAAAACTCTATTCTGGGTGAATTGCGTGAGT
>NC_083485.1:12989349-13031849 GCF_030014155.1 Tachysurus vachellii
GAACTTGAACAGTCTCAGATCCAGTCTACACCGAAGCATGCTTAAAGCTTTTACACTCTTGGAACAAATGGTTCCACCTCCATGGCGGCAAATGGCCCTGTCTACTAAGAACTAGCAAACAAACCTCTTTGACTAAACTACTGTAAATCTACTGTAAACTTCCTGTTTACAGAAAATCTAATTTAATAGTATATAGTATTATTAATAATAATAATAGTAATAATAATAATAATAATTAGTTTAATAATTAGGGGGCACGGTGGCTTAGTGGTTAGCACGTTCACCTCACACCTCCAGGGTTGGGGGTTCGATTCCCGCCTCCACCTTGTGTGTGTGGAGTTTGCATGTTCTCCCCGTGCCTCGGGGGTTTCCTCCGGGTACTCCGGTTTCCTCCCCCGGTCCAAAGACATGCATGGTAGGTTGATTGGCATCTCTGGAAAATTGTCCGTAGTGTGTGATTGCGTGAGTGAATGAGTGTGTGTGTGTGTGTGTGTGTGTGTGTGTGTGTGTGTGCCCTGTGATGGGTTGGCACTCCGTCCAGGGTGTATCCTGCCTTGATGCCCGATGACGCCTGAGATAGGCACAGGCTCCCCGTGACCCGAGGTAGTTCGGATAAGCGGTAGAAAATGAATGAATGAATGAATGAATGAGTTTAATAATTATTTAATACTTTCTTTTGGATATTGCGAAGTCTTGCTAACTACTTGCCACTCTTATGTTTTATAACTGCTATATTTAAGGCTATATGTTTAAGGCTGTATGTTTTATAACTGCTATATTTATTTTATTTTCCTCTAAATTAAGGAGTAAGCTAAAGTATAATACCCAACTGAACAATCTAATAGTGATTCTAATGAGAATAAAAAAGGAAAACACTCCTGAAGGAAATATTTTGAGCGAAGGCTACGCAGTGCTAAATTTCCCTTAGATTTTCATTCATTTGGATGCATAATGGATTATTAAGTCTTAGCAATTATTATTATTATTATTATTAGATGATTTTCAGTCAGATAACGTTGACTGTTGGGTTTCTGTATCTCATGTTCCATATATTTCAACATCAGCTTTATGACAGACAATTTGGGCAAAATTCATTAGATATTTTTTTATCTGGATATAAAAACCTCACTGGAGGTCAATGGAGTAAATATGGTGTGTATTATAGCCCAAAATATAGTCAATAACACTGGAGCCTTTGCTATGAATGTTGTAAAAACATCTTGCTGCAGAAAAACATCTCAATTACAAATATTTATAATAGGATTTTGTCAGTCTTCTGCCATTACCGTGTGAATGAGGTGTTACTATGGAAACAATAACGTATTGGAAAGAGCACATTCCTCTAAAGCTGAAGCTGCTCTAGTGTCAAAATACAACAACCTCCAGCCAATCAGAGTCAAGAATTCAGTAGCGACTGCGGTTTAACTACAAAAATACAAACAGCTGAAAAGTTCAGAGTCTTAATAATGGAAAACATAAAGATGTGCTGTTGAAGGTAGAGCGAACGTGAGTAATGAATTCAACGACTCACATTTAAATACAAAACCTTGTGATAAAATCTTCTTGTAGAAATAGTTCCTCTCCTCTGTGGTTGTGTCAGCTTTCCCTCATTCAGATATGGATCGGGGTGAAAGCGGCACACAGGAAGCCATGAATCACAATCATCTGAGTGGGTCGAGAGAAAGAAACACTGCCAAAACTTCATCCTCCCATATGAACTAATCTCCAAGCAATGTTTTATCTGAAATACTTCCAACTGCTGAAGTTTCTCTGAACGTCTTTTGTTTTAAGAACGAATGGTACTGCAGACTTTATCACAGGTCCTGCACAAACATGTGCTGAATATTTCTGCACAGAAGAATTGTCAAGAAAAAAAGAAAGAAAGAAAGAAAATGAGATAAAGAGATTTTTATCATTTTTCCAAACAGTACAGTTAAGTCTGAAAACGATATGAGGACAAGACAAAAATCTGCAGTGCTGTGAAAACAAAATCAAAAGTGTTCTGGCTTCATCACGTAGATGAAAAGAGCTGCTATCAGACTATCAGAGAAAATTCTGACCAGACAGAGTCGAGAATTCAGTAGTGACTGGGCTTTTAACTAGACATTAATGATGACTTTATCGTTTCGTGACACTTTGAAAGAAAATGTTTTCACATTATATAAGATCAGATTATATCCCATTCAGGAAGACAGCTGCAAACTGATCTGATTATGTGATAAGGCGAAGACGTGTGAAATCCAACACACTAAATATCATTTAATAACTTATTCTTTTTGGTTTTTTCTTTCCTTAACTGTTCACTCAATAGACTGTTCCCTCCCATTAATGACTGACTATGTCCTCCCGGTCTGTAGAGTATAGTATACAGTGTACTGTACCGTGTGCCAGCACGGCTTTCGTGTTTATTTATGTCATCGGAGCTGACAGCAGTGGCGGCGAGGTTCAGACTTGAGCTGAAAAGCGCCTGCATGCTTTCCAGCTGCTCAGATTTCTCCCACTTACTCCCTGACACGCAAGCTTGCGTAAAATAAGTGGCCCCGCCCCCCTTTGAAAGCGCACATGCTTCTGAGATTATAGCTCATCCAGTTCCTGAATAAGATGTTAATTTCTCTGGCTCCAGTATTCTCCGATAAGAAAAAAGAAAAACAAAAAAGAAAAGAAAGCAGTGTGTAATGAATAAGCCACCCACACCAACAGCACTCAGCTCTTATTCTTTCTCTCTCTGTTGCCTGGAGACTGTAGAGGCCCTGAAACGGCTTCAAACCGTTTCTCACACAGGAAAGAAAGAGAAGCAGGGCAAAAACGTATGTGCGTAAAACATTTTAACGTTACACAGTTTTATATTCGGATGATTTAAAACACCAGACGTGTGTAATCAATAGAAGTAATCTTGTTTGACATGGAAACGAACACAAAACAGGTCTGTTATACGTCGCAGTCGCGGTGACGGTGCTGTGTTTAGACACACAGGGTAAAATTGGGCTAGGAGGATATCAGATAGTGTGAAGCTAAACAGATGGTCTTTTAATAATACATTTGTTTTGTGTTCCCTCGCCCAAACCGATGGCTATCATAGCACAAAGGGTTCACCCAGGGTTCACGTCACTTCTCTTTCTCTGCTTGAGGAAGAATGCTGAGCCTCTGAAGACTTGAATATTATCCTGGAGACAAAGTAATGTTTGGCGGTCGACCCAAACTTAAACATCCTCCACAGCAGTGGGCAGAAACTCGGCGTCTCTGCATGAAAATCTCTCTGTTCGGTGGCCTCTACTGTCATTTCTAAGAAAAAGAGTCTGAGCTTCGATTGAACTCGACATGGTTTAAAATTCTGCTAAATACTCTTGATTTAATTCCGTTAAATACTCTTGCTATAGTAACAGCTTACACTGGGAATTTTGTTGCATGTTAATGTTTGAAATGTTAACATTTCGACGTTATTAATTGATTCATATACAAAGTCAGCGTTTATACCTCAGCGTCGATTCCGATTGGTCAAATGACAGATTTATACTAATGCCCTTATTCTAATATGTTACTAACACGATATGGTGGATTTTTACAAATAAACTGCAACATTATTGATATGGTAAAGATTTCCGTAAGTAGACGTTTATGTAAGATTTAAGGAAGGAGTCTCCAGTGTCAGTGGTTAGTAACAGTCAGAGGTAAAGCTGTCATTGTAAATTTAGCAATTAGTAATAGGCAAGATTATTTAAGTGTGCTCGACTAACACGCCGCATTTATTTGTCTTAACTTTAAAAGATAAGGAAAAATCTGTTTTTATCTAAAACCGTAAATGTAGTTGTGATTAGCAAGACTGTCACATATCTGTATGTTCAAGTGGGATTAATACCTATAACATGACAAGCTGCATTCAATTCAGTTCAATTTATTTGTATAGCGCTTTTAACAATGGACATCATCTTAGAGCAGCCTACAGAAGTCTAGATACAGAAGAAAAATTTTAAGGTTTAAAACTAAGTTACGGGGGGCACGGTGGCTTAGTGGTTAGCACGTTCGCCTCACACCTCCAGGGTTGGGGGTTCGATTCCTGCCTCCGCCTTGTGTGTGTGGAGTTTGCATGTTCTCCCCGTGCCTCGGGGGTTTCCTCCAGGTACTCCGGTTTCCTCCCCCGGTCCAAAGACATGCATGGTAGGTTGATTGGCATCTCTGGAAAAGAGTGAATGAGAGTGTGTGTGTGCCCTGCGATGGGTTGGCACTCCGTCCAGGGTGTATCTTGCCTTGATGCCCGATTACGCCTGAGATAGGCACAGGCTCCCCGTGACCAGAGGTAGTTCGGATAAGTGGTAGAAGATGAATGAATGAATGAAAACTAAGTTACTATTTATCTCTAACATTTATTAGCAAGAATGAGGCGGGATTTATTTGTCTTTAAAGAGAGTCTGTATATTAAGCTGCAATACTGCAAGTTATAACAGGAACATTTTAATTCATTTTAATTCTCAACAAATAAAAAAGGATGTCATTTATACCAAAGTAAACGGTATATGGTTGAATAAAACCGTGTATCTAAGCACAACCTGCTTGTCTGCTTGAATGCTTGTCTTTTGTTAGCAATAACTCCCAGCTAACTTTAGTAACAATTCCTTACTTTCTTTACCTTTTCAAAAAAAAAAAGAAAACAAAACAAAACAGTAAAGTCAGCGATAAAGATAAAATAAACTAAAGTTATGTGCTGTATGTTCACTGAAGTTAACAAATCTTCCTTCATTAACTGTTGACAGAGTGAGCAGACATGTTGCTATGCTAAACTTGGGGTTAGCTTTCAAACCAGGAACTCTGTGTTAAGAAGGTGTTTTCTGTGCTTTTTCCTAGAAGGAAGCTGAAAGTTTTCCAACAATAAGCTTTATTCAAACGTAGCATACTGTAGGATTATAGTAGCTAGCTAGCTTGCTAAGTATTAATTAAATTAATTAAATGAATGAATGAATGAATTAATTAAAATTGCATCTGCTTATTAGCATTAAGCTGATTGTCCAATTTTTTTGGAGTTGGTTTATTTCAGAATCTTTGCAGCCAGAAATTTTAAAAGCTTATCACTTTTTCTCACTTTCTAGTATTTCTTTTTATAGCCTGCATTAAGAAAGTTTCCTTTACGTTGACCCTCAGGTTCTGGTCTCATTACTTGGAAAGGCTATATTTAGGAGACGTAAATATTGTTGAACATTTTGCTTAGCTGGAACATGACACTCACAGATCCCAGTGCTCAAACATTGCCATTATATATAGACATCATTTACCTGACAGAGAACTATGAGGATTTTCAGGTCCAAAAAAATCTGACCATTTTAAACAGATAACCGTTCAGGTAACCGTTTTTACCAGTAAGTTGGCGTTCTGTAAATGGACTTATGGGACATTTTCAATCAGTATAAACAAATAAATTATTTTATATCCATTCACAAGTCTGGTATAAAATTAGTCAGGACACTATCAGTGTGAGCCATGACACGGTGTGAGTGGTTTTTAGTGGTTGAAGAGCTTCTTATGAACTTCTTGGCTTCTCTGAGAGCATGAGTTTGATATCACCAATGACTTTGAAAATTTGTTTGGAAAATACTAAATATTTTTGGTTTTTTAGATTTTTTTTTATGAAGAAATTTCCCCTAGTAAGCTAGATAAAAACAGAAAAACTTTCTGTCTACTTTCATATGAGCTTCATATTAACCACCATTGTGGGGTGGGACAAGACATTCAGTGATTCAACATGGACACAATAAAAAGCAAATTTATTTTGGACTTTGGGGAAAAAAGAGTTAAAGTGTTAAACACAAAAACAGGCCTTTTTTTGTCACAGACCAAAAGAAATCTCTCTTGCAAAAAAAGTTTTAGCATTTTCTTAAACAGGCCTGGGGACATTT
The DNA here is from genome assembly GCF_030014155.1 of Tachysurus vachellii. Classification (NCBI taxonomy): domain Eukaryota; kingdom Metazoa; phylum Chordata; class Actinopteri; order Siluriformes; family Bagridae; genus Tachysurus; species Tachysurus vachellii. The sequence continues at coordinate 12,995,235 of NC_083485.1, forward strand.
GTTATCATTTGCCGCTTTAGAGTCTTTTGCTTGGCAGCTCGCCTTCAAGTCTCAAAACCATAAATCAGCAAACATTAGCTCTAAATAAGCCGAACATCTGTGTATAGAAGAAATATGTAGGAGCTCTGTGAACATTAAACAGACACAATACCACACACGTGTGGACAATGCTAGAACCTCTCGAGCAGTTTGTTTATATTTCACCTCTCTTGTGTTATTCGGCGAGCGCTGGAACTGGAAACGTTCCTGCTTTTGGTTCCAATGAAACCAAAGGTCTAGAGAGCCCTTATTTCTTTAGAGAAGTGTCAGTGATCGTAATGGTTATAAAAAGTCAGTTTAGCGACATCACTTCCCAGGGATGTTTTATAAAGACACATTAATAACATTAATTCCTTTCCAACGAACACTGGAAATGCTTGTTGTCATGAGCATGTACTACACAGAAACCTTTAAGCTAATGACAAGCAGGCTGAGAAAAACACTGCGAAAAACTTTATATACTGATATCCACTGATTAGTCACTATAACATGTTTGTCTACCATGCTAGCTGTTCAATGGTGCTAGTTTAGGACTGTTACCAAAAAAGCAGATGCTATGGCTAATTTGTACAATAGATAATTGTTAGTTAAAGACAACAACAACAACAACAATGTGTAATATCTTTATTATTCTTACACAAGTACACAGTTTTAATCGTACAGGTGTACCTCAAGGTTGTATTCTATTTGACCCAACAACCTGAAACGCCACATGAATAACCAAACGGTCTGCTAGCAAATTGCTAACGCATTTACCATGGCTTACAAGCCTAGAACAAGAATATTATTTTTAGTTCCCGATGGTTACATGCCTCTCAAAAGTTAAAAAAGGAATAAAGAAAAGAAATACAGGCTAATATATTTTGGTCATCAGACACGTCGTTCGAATGGATGTAAATGGAAAAACTTTCTGCTTGACAATGTGGTGGATTTATAGTGTTTGACCAGCCAAACCCTGCTTCTGTTTCTGCTCCTGCCCGTGGACTTTCCCATGCTGACACACATATGGTATTTCCTTACTTGTTTATTTATCACTGATATGCTGAAATGTATACAGCTGGTTAATATTTAATATTGGGAAGCCGCCTACTGGGAAAAATCTAACACATTAGAGGTTGAATGAAAGCATGACGCAAAGAACAGCAAATTACATCATAATTATTACTAAATTACTTCACAACTTAGCTGCAGGAAATATAACCACAGTATCATCAAGCTTTTATATAATGTATACAGGCACTTTATTAGGAACCCCTGTACTCCTCATAGAGTCTTTAGGGTCTCTGATGTTTGTTGTGAACATTAACCGAAGCTTTGCCCTGCGTCTGCATGGTTATATGGATATTATTACCACTGCTACATGGATTATTGCCTGAACGGTCAGCTATGTTCCTAATAAAGTGTCCGTCTTATCAGCAACTGAAAACTCACAGCCTGTAACTTATTAACCTTGAGCCTGCGATGAGTTGGCTACTTTGGATTCATGCGAAACCAATTTGAGAGAGTCGTGGCTTCAAAGTTTTGGCGCCCATCCACTGCTGTGAAGGAGAAGTACATGCTGTACCTCGGAGTATAAATAGACAACACAGAATACGGCATGAAATTAAAATCCTGTTGCTTTTTTTAAAAAAAAAAATCTGTGACTCTGCACTTGAAAAAGAATGAGTTTGATTTTTGGAAGTAGTAGTAGGTGTGTGTGTGTGTGTGTGTGTGTGTGTGTGTGTGTGTGTGTGTGTGTGTGGCAGTAGGGAACATGGCCACTGTTTGCAATTGCTTATGTGGTCTGAGGGGAAATAGCTGCATGATCTAATAAGAAAAGCAGCTGGTAAACTTCTGTGACCTGTAAAACTCATCTTTACCATATTAGCAAGTGTGTGATTATCTCATTCACAACATTGCACTACCGCACGCACATCGGTGCAGCGTTTTAGTGAATTCAGGCATGAAAGATAATGAGTGATAAAATCAACTTAATAAAGTAATTTGTGACTTCTTAAAATATGAACAAATCTTCTCTTGACGCAAGATTGCTTTCCAACCAGCTTCTGTCGTTTGCTGTCAGTGTCTCCTCCTTATTTCTACTCCTCCCACAGCACCACCAAGCTGCCACTGCGGGGCCCCTGGACAAGGCCCTTAACCCGATCAGCTCCACGGACGCTGTATCCTGGCAGACTCTACACTCTGATGTTAACTTCCAAAGCTGGGAAATGTTCAGGAAAGGATTTCACTGTGCTGTGGTGTATATGTGACACGGCGTTGTGTAGTTTTGATTATCGGTTCGTAAAATGATATGAAATTGCCCTAACACGCACTGTACAGGTAGCTAACATGAGAAAAAAAATCACTCCTGAAAGTTTTCTTCTTAAAGCATTAGATATCTCTTTATTTCAGTTCATTTAAATTCTCTACATTTTCATTTCTTGCAGTTTATTAAAAATATTACAGTCACACCTTTTCTTCCACTCATTTAAAGAGTCTTTTTCTGTTGAAATCTATCGAGTGAGCTAGCCGTGCTTACAGAATACTAAACGTAGTATTACGTTTTTTTCAGTCATGGACATTTTTCAGTTCAATTTGCATTTATTTGTTTAGCACATTTAACAATGAATGTCAAAACCCCATCCAAGGTGTCCCCCGAGTCCCTCCCAGGTTCCCGTGACCCTGTGATGATTAAGCAGTACAGAAAACAATCATGTATATTAAGTTGTTGTTCAGCTGGACCTTGATCAGGATCAGCCGCTCCATGCATTTTGATTTTGGCACAGGTTTTACATCAGATGCGCTTTCTGACACAACCCTCCCATTTTTAACTTCTCAGAATTAACCCCTCAGTAGCTGGGTTGGTAGGAAATGTACCCAGGCCACAGCAGTGAGCGTGCAGGATCCTGTCACTGGACCACCAGGGACACAGCCGTCGATATTATACTACTACATATAGAGGTCAATTAAAGAATTTAAAACAAAAAATCTAGGTATTTCCAAAGATCTCTTTTGAATATCAACATGTCAATAACATGAGCTTGGAGAATGTATCCCATAATGCATAGTGAATCTACATCTTTTTCACGAGTCTGTTCCCTAGCAGCACTTTACGAGACTTCTCTGAAGAAGAGTGCCTCGGTGCTATGACTCAATCTACCACACTGCCAGGAGATCACAAGAACATGGAATGGACCAAATGTTCCCAAGCAACGTTGTTTTCATAATGAACAGCCCTCCCACACACACACACACACACACACGTTAACATAATAAAGCTCTTTTTCTTAAAGACGCCACAGAAGAAGACTCTATGTTCTACTGCTGATGGACCTCGTGCTGATTAAAGAGCACGCAAATAATCGCCTGTTCCTGTAATTATTAATGTTAAAAAACTGGGATTAGTTCAGGGGGTAGTTTATGGAGAAGGGGGGGGGGCAGTAGTTATCCTGCAGAGCATAATCTAATCTTCCTGCACAGTGCATGATCACAAGGGGCAGCATTTAAAGGCTTAGTACACTGAAGCTCCTTGATTATTAAATAGAGCCGGTTTTTATTGTCCAGGGAAATTCCTCATGATGTCTACATATAAGGCATTGTATCATGCTTTAATAAAAAAAAAAACAAAAACAAAAAAAAAAAAACGTTCCTTTGGGGTCTGTAGAGAACCTTGGGGTTGTGTACTTTATGCTATTGTATGCTCCTGCATAGCGTGATCTCATCTGACGCCGCAATCACAAAGGAGCCACATCGGAAATAGGAAAGCGAATAGAATCCAAACGTCACTTTTCCTTCCTCCCTTTAAATATGTGCTTTACATTTGAATAAAATTTATTCAGATTAAAGATAGATTTCCTAAGATGCCAGTTAATGTTCAACGGCTTTGTTAGAAACATGACATAAGCATCATTACGACTCACAGAACCAAATGATAGAACTGACATATTATTCATTAGTTTGAAGAAAGTTCTGAGCTACAGTCTTTTCAGCTCATTAGCATGAAACTACAAATCCGTCTGACTTGAAAACGTGTCGGAAACCTGGCGTGGCATGTTACTGAGGAACCTGAAAGACTGTCCATAAGCACGCTCGAACATTCGGACATGGCAAAGTCTTACCAAATACTGAGTTCTGAGTTCTTATTCATATCGTTTTAGACGGTTGTTAAACTCCGCCTGTATCTCGGCTTGTTACAAAGCTTTGACTCTTCAGACTCCTTCCATCAGTGATTAAAAACATCTCCTTATAGAACAGATCACCATATCAACAATTACATGTTGTTTTTCTAAAAATGCTAACAGCTGTAGATATTATCAGAGCTGCTTTGGTACCAGGCTTGAGCTACTACAGAGCATTAATCGGTCGAGTCGAGGCAGAACGCATTTATTCTTACACAGCTTCACAAAGTTTATTTTCATCTGTATGGCAACTGGTAGGATAACTGCAACTGAAACACACACACACACACACACATTGGATTTCTTTTTTGTGTAAGTACCTTAATATTAGTATAATACTGTAATAATACACAAACGTAACTTGCATTGTGTGAGATCCAGTCAAATGTAACCTTCAAAGACTCAAAATAAGGACAATTTTTCTCTGTTTAGTCTTCACAAAGGACAAAGGACTAAACACACACACACACACACACACACACACACACACAAACACACAGTTGTCTCATATGGTTCCAAAAATACATAATTCTTTATTCGTTTGCTCTTCAGCTGCATTCAGCAGGAATCTGGGGTTCAGCTACTTCAGCTCTGAACAAGATACCATTTTGTATTGTCTTCCTTCCACACTGAGATGTGTGTCCGATGTTACACTGAGACTCCTTTGTCATTCGGTCATATGATTAGGCTGTTTTATTGCCCTGCTTTACTGTTAGGCAATGTTTCAACATTTCACTGCTAGAACATTGTCAAGATAGCTTATCTATGTTTTGTGTGTGTGTGTGTGTGTGTGTGTGTGTGTGTGTGTGTAGTTTGTGAAAGTGCCTCAGAGGCATGTCTCCCTCAGCCAATCCAACGCTTCCTCAGTGCGAGATAATGTGCCTGCTTTAAAAACACCACCATCCCCACGGGACAGTTAACGTCCATCTTCACAATATCACAGCACGATATCTGACTATCTGACATCACATCTTTATGAAGTGAACATGTCATTAGCACCGCTCTGTCTTCCCACAGCTGCAGAACAGTTTATCTCTGATAGCTTAGATGACTGGGATGACTGGAATGACTGGGAATGTGTCAGGCCGTGCGCTTCTTTTTTATTTCACTGACGATCCTGACGATACAGCGACAGTACAACAAGCCATGGGTTATGTTTTGCTTTCGTGATCGCCACAATGATCCCTGATGAAGTTCAATCATGGCTATGAGTGTTTGTAATTTTAAAGGAGCTTTTAAAGATGTTTGTGTGTTCACTTGTTATATGTGTTATATATGTTATATGCCAGTCAATACATGGTGAGGTTGTGTGTAACGGTGGATTCCCTGAGGTTTGTGTGTGTGTGTGTGTGTTTCTCTCTGAGGCTACAACACATAATAGAAGTCAACTTGTTTGTCAAGTTGAATAGTTATTATTCAAATGAACGTCTGCTCCTAACAGTCAGCGTCTAGAATAACACCACTCTTGCGTCTACATGCAACAACCGACCCAGAAAAGTAATATAATACATTGTCGATGTATAAAACAAACTGGCTGTACTTCTGTAACTCATGTACATTTGTATCTGTTATTTTAGCATAACAAATCATGGGGTCATGGTGTTACAGGAAACTAATCACCAACAGGTTTAGTGTGATGGAGCACAAACAGAGCTACCAGCTCCAGATAGATTCTGTTTCATGAGGATGTCAGACATTCAAAATTTAAATTAATTGAATTTTTGCTCATAACTATCACAACACATTCGTATTCATTCTCTTATACACATGCGATGTTCCAGTGATTCCATTCGTGTATTTATTAAAGAAAGTTTCACATTTCTCTCTCCTGAAGTCCTACCCAAGGCACTGGGTGGCATATATATATATATATATACATATATATATATATATGTATATATATATATATATATATATATATATATATATATATATATATATATATATATATACATATATATATATATATGTATATATATATATATATATATATATATATATGACCTCTACGTGACCTCTACCATCTTTACTCCCATTGGGTGACGTTGCACCGAGTCGCTCCGTATTTGCGTCAGTTATTGGTGTGTCCTGTCTCTGGACACAAACACATCTAATCTAACATCGCTGTAAGTCATCAGCTCTTAATCCCTCACAGAAAAAAATAACTTTTTAAGATTAACATGGGGGGGCACGGTGGCTTAGTGGTTAGCACGTTCGCCTCACACCTCCAGGGTTGGTGGTTCGATTCCCGCCTCCGCCTTGTGTGTGTGGAGTTTGCATGTTCTCCCCGTGCCTCGGGGGTTTCCTCCGGGTACTCTGGTTTCCTCCCCCGGTCCAAAGACATGCATGGTAGGTTGATTGGCATCTCTGGAAAATTGTCCGTAGTGTGTGATTGCGTGAGTGAATGAGAGTGTGTGTGTGCCCTGTGATGGGTTGGCACTCCGTCCAGGGTGTATCCTGCCTTGATGCCCGATGACGCCTGAGATAGGCACAGGCGCCCCGTGACCCGAGGTAGTTCGGATAAGCGGTAGAAAATGAGAGAGAGATTAACCTGTTAATATAGAATATATAAAATTTAAAGTAGTAGAAACATCTACCGACCAATCAGCTTTGAGGATTTAATTTCGGATTCGCTCTGTAGTGTTGCGTTAATGCCATTTTCTCAGTTGTGTCCTATTTATGTTGTATTTGATCTTTATTTTGATCACCTTCCTGCAGTTTCAGATATAATGATTAGTCTTGATAGCGTGGCATCTTTGAAATGAGTCATCCAGTGCCATCGAAATTTGTGGTTTAATTAGTCATCAGCTCTGGTTCACTTCAGGGCACAGCACCACAGAGATGTGAAACTAGGCCCGGTTTTCATCTAGCTTGCGTTTCCGAACACTTTGATGCGTTAATCATCAACAGTGAATGAATCATAACACAGCATAGAATCATCTCATGCCTGTATGTGCATTCCCAGCTTAAAACCCAGTTATTCGTTTTATTTTAGAGTGCATTGTTCGGTGGCTGCTGTAGAATCAACAGGAAAACGGGTGGGTTTAGAAAGTGTGAGAAACGTCTGAATCAGCAGATATTCACACCTGATAATAGATATGAAAGTTTTTAGAGAGTTTTATTTAGCAAATACAATTTCTTCAACTATTTGAGCAGCACTAATTCCTGCTTAGCTAATAGTTTTAACTGCATAACGCTTAGCCCAAAGCTAGGCAGCTTGCTAGCGAGCTCGGCTTCTGAGTTACACAACACCGGCGTTATGGTGACCAACATTGCAATATAAAAATTTAAAACCTTTAAAACATTTATATTGTCAGCAATCTTGGTTTGTGAATGCTAACCTAAGTTGATGAGTTATAAATGAGTTTTTTACAGAATGTAGGTGGGAAGTTGCAACATCTTAGCATTAGCTTAAGGTGAGCTAACAAAGTTACTGGTTTACACAATATAATAACTTAAAGTTAACTAGCAACTAACATCAGGATATACAACAATAACATTAGCTAGCTTGTTAGGAATCGTAATAAAGTCAAGCTGGTTTTAGTAGAATTCTGTGTTGCTAATTTTGCTAAATCAGAACATACTTGTGGGTTTTGTGTTAAAGGGTGCAAATAGCTGCACTGGGTGGTCAATGCTATTTACATCCAGGTCAAAATAGACACTTTAATTTATATATATATATATATATATATATATATATATATATATATATATATATATATATATATATATATATATTTATTTATTTTTAATAAATAGAATGAATAGATTTACTGGTGCTTGGATATTTTTGTAGAAAAACAATCAGTCTTTGTGTTTGTGTAGCCATTTTGCTCACTCATGCTGATTAGCTACTACAAGCTCTAGTCATAGTGTTTATGCTGCGTTTCTTTAATTTTTTTTTAACTATGAGGACAGATGGCCGTCTTTACACGTGTTCAGGAAGCACAACGGCTCAGTCATTACAAACTCTAAATTAGCCTGTGTATCTTTACTCTAAAAGCTGTTCTCTGGTCAGGTTTAGTGTTTAGCTTTCCTCTCAAAGTATTTAAAGCAGAAAGAAGGCCCACAGGTTTTAGATGTGGTTGCAAACCACCACTCCCGCACAGGAAGTGTATAAAACTTAACCAGCCAAATGCCACTTCAGATGGGTCACAGTAGTGAGAATTCTGGGAACGCACAAGTGACCGAACATGTCCCGGAAAATTTGTGTTTCTGTATTTTTTTTTTTTTGTCCCTCTTTTTGAAACCTCTTTCTCTTTTTTGCATGACTTCCTCTTTTCTCCTGGTGCCTTCAGAAGTGACTTCCCCAGATCATCTGCTCTCAGATCAGAGCCATAAATGGGAGCCATGTGCTCAGCTTCCTCTAAGCTGGAGATGAGGAAGTGAGCGGTATGTCGCTGTATGAGAAGTTGAACTGCAAGCACAAGGCCTAAGTTTGGGATCGGTTTAACAGAGGGCTTTAAACAAAGATTTGTAAGTTCACAAAGTAGAAAAAGAAAATCGTCTGTGTAATTGCAAACAATTACATACTAAATACCTGAACCGCATAAGATTACATAACTCTAATTAGCTTGTGAGGTAATCAAATGTATTATAAACTCCCATTAGCATTTTACATATTTACATATACATTTACTATTACACATTTACATATTAAATGCACTTGTTGTACTGTTTTACTTTAGAGACATGTGTTTGGGATGCTTGGATTTTAGTGACCTTTCTCTCCGGAGATGTTTATTTAGCACTTAGCATGGAACGAGGCATCAGTGCCAGCGCTCTGAGGTAAAACTGTGAGGTAAAACGTTTTCTCTTTATTGCAAGCTTGTTACGTGTTTTGTTTTTTAGTAGCCTTAAGATATAAATAAAATCTAGAGCTTAGTGACAGAACGAGTGTTTATAGCCGCTATAATGTAAGTAATAACAGGAACTAACTAGTGTTAAGGAACGTTCCAGGATATCATGTTACTAAAAGTGGACTGAATGTGTTTAATATGGATTCCTTCTTATAGAGCAGGTTTGAGTTAGTTTAACTTCTACGTATTAACACATTCACTAATAAACGTGTACTTATTGTGATTGTTATTCATGCTTAAATTCTTAATACTCATTATCTTGTGATTAGAAGCCCTAATTTTGTGACATATACATCGTTGTACAGCATTGAGTCATTGGTTCAGAGCACAGGGTCAGCCATGATACAGCACCACTGGAGCAGAGAGGGTTAAGGGCCTTGCTCAAGGGCCCAACACTGCCGGCTTGGCAGCACTGGGGCTTGAACCCTGATCCTCCAAATCAACAACCCAGAGCCTTAACCACTTAAACCACCACTCACGTCTTCATGCTTTTAATTCAGGATTTAGCACAGGATTATTTGTGTACTGTTATTTAAAATATTTTTTAAAAATATTAAATTATTTAATATTTATTTCTGTAATATTTAGAGCATTGGGAACTTTTTGTTGGGTTTTCTGGGCCATATTTTCCCTCCCATTGTCTCTCAAATCCTCCGTCAGCATTGTTCTGAAACAATTCCCCCGCAGCTGTCTGCTGTCGTGAGCCGAGCTCTCCTCCGAGGGTGGCGTGCTTCATTTAGGCCTGGTTAGATTACATGGATTACATTGGTTTTAAGAGGTCACGTGACTTACCGACAGACTTTCACCAAACACTTTCGACTCTGCAGAGAATAACAGAGCAACATATCACTGAAAGCCAAAGCACAGGCTTTGCTGCGTGCATAGACAGATGGTGGACAAACTGGTTATGAGTGGCAACTTAATGAATGTTTTTAAACAGCTAATGTGTATCTTCTTACTGATCCTGTTTGCTCAACAGAAACGCTCATGCTGAAATTGCAGTTTGCGATGTTCAAGCTCTAATTATGAATCCTAGCAGTAGTGATGTTTTTTTTTTTCTTCTCATACATTGTAAAATATTAACCTAGTAAAACTTAACAATCCTGTTGTACTGGTAACGTTTCTTTACTCTATAACCCTTTTCCACTGGCTTTCATAACAATCACAAAGGGAAGGGATTCTGTTCACATTTGCATGCAGCTCCATGTTCTTCTGTTGGCGGAGGACCCGTTCCAGAAATCTGATGCTTTTATGTTCTCAGCTGCTGTGGACGTTTTTATTTTGTGTGTGCGTGTGTGTGTGTCCTTTCACCTGTGTCAAACATATTAAGTAACATTTCTGCAGGAGCCCACAAAACCTTACGAAAGAATATATGCTTGCGCCTTTTATTTTTTTCTCTCTCATTCCTTCTTTTCTCAGAACCCAAAACGATTCCAAGTATCGCGTCCCCTCCTCGCTTGCAGCATTCCAGCATGGCGTGTCTTAAGCTGTCTGCTTTTAGACACAATGTGACTGCCTTAAACTGATGATTCTCAGAAACTGAAATTCCGCTTATCGCCAAAACGCAATCTTCTTGCATCATAAACATGGGAATATGGTCCTGTCATTCCACGAATCATAGCATGCTGCATGTTTAGGATTTGATTACCATTTTCCATGTCTAGAGTGTAATATGTGATTAAAACGAATGATAGACAGGACAGATGATGCGTCCACTTTTTCTGATACCCCCTCCCTCTCTATGTTATCATGTTCTCAATTTCCAGGGACATGTACAAGGGGGCTAAAGTGACAGAGCCAGGGTGTGCAAAAGACAGGCTCCAGTTTCAACACAGCCAGTTCCTTGTTGCTTTCATCTCCGTGATTGTGGCTCGTAGTGAGACGCTCCTCCTTTTCTCAGGTTCAGCGTCTCGCAAAGGACACAAACATTCATCTGTCCGTGTGGCTGGAGCTAAAATAAGCTGACCTGTGTGGCATCGCAGGGAGCCGGGATGAGATGAAAGTGAGCTGGTGCACAGGCTTGGCCTAGCATTGCTCTAATTCCACCAGCAGGAAACACTGGTGGGCCCCAGGGGCACGAGCAAACCGCTGTGTGTAAGCAGATTTTTCTGTCTGTGTGTATGTGTGTGTGTGTCGTGTCTTCTTTTTACACACTGGCTATGAAGTAGATATCTGGTTTGTCTTTTTCCATTCCTAACACACCACCACCACCACCACCGCCACCGCCACCACACACACACACACACACCCTGGGGTTTTTAACTGATCTGAGCTAGTCATTTTTTTTTGTATTTAAGTTTTAATTTTCTGTATTTAAGTCTCCATAAATCTGTTTCATAGCAACAAATAGGGAATCAAACATTTCATTGCATCACAGTAAGTATAACTATGCCGAGGCAGATCTTTCCCCATAATTATCTTTTCTTCCCAGATGTTTATGCTCGTACAGACAGAAACGTAATGTTCTATTAATAGACCCACAATGATACTCTAATAATAATAATAATTATCACGCTTACAGTAAATCCTTTTTCATTTCATTGCCATGAAATTTGCACCATCTCAAGGTCTAACTTTCCCCACATTAACATTAACACTGACACTGAATATTTAATCAGTGATTCTGAGCAATCTTAGCTACCATGTTTTCACTGTGTGATAAACAAATGAGTCTCAAGCATCAAGACCTGTGTTCATGAAAGGAAAGCAGGCGATAATTTAGCACAAACAATTCGGTGTCTGTTTTTAATGAAATCTTTGGCAGCCGTTCGTTAAAGGTTTGTAGAAGGACTTGATCTATTCCTTGAATTCGATAAACATTTAAATATTTCATGACTGAGTGGAAATAAATCACGTTTACGACGACTCGAGCTGGGATGGGGAATGTTCAGTGTGTTTATCTACCTTACCTTTGGTTTCTAAAGCAAAGAAAGCAATTTCTGACAGTATTTTTACGATAAGAACAAGCCACATCATCAGCAGAAGCGGGTCATTGGCTGGGTTTACCAGCAGGGAGAGGTCAAGTCATTTTTAGATCTTTCCTTTGGCTCAGCTAGTGGAAAAGTTAATTATACACTCCAGGTTGTAAATTTACTAAACTCTAAATCATTCTTTGCAAATTGGCAGTGGAAAGTCTCACACTGGCATGAGAAGCATCTGAGAGTCTGATACGTGACCCAGAAGCCTTACGGTTGACCCGTATACATACATAAAAAGTGATGAGCAGTGCACGATTTATGGATCACGCTAAAAAATAAAGCATGTAAAATAAAAATAAAAAATAAAAAAAATAGTGTGCATGAACACTAATGTTGTTTTGAAAAATCGAAACACGTTTCTACAAACGTTTTCACACTCGGTCTGTTATGCTGCTCCGAGCGGGCTCAGATCCATGACTCAGCGTTCAGGCTCTCTTTGTTTTGTGCGATCATGAACACAAAGTGGAATCAGCCTGTTTTACATTCTGTTTTATGTTGATAAAAGAATTACAGCTTTCTGTCACCTAACTGAAAAAAAAAACGTTGGAAAAAATTGAAGCTTGTATAAAATATCAGCAGTAAATTTCCTTCACGTGTCTGTGACAAGAACAACAGTTCACAGTGTCACAGAGAACCTGCTGAGAAAAAGGAAGTCGTGGCCTAATGGTTAGAGAGTTTGACTCCTAACCCTAAGGTTGTGGGTTCGAGTCTCGGGCCGGCATTACAACGACTGAGGTGCCCTTGAGCAAGGCACCGAACCCCCCCCCAGGTGTGTGTTCACTGCTGTGTGTGTGCACTTTGGATGGGTTAAATGCAGAGAACGAATTCTGAGTATGGGTCACCGTACTTAGCTGTATGTCACGTCACTAAAAAAAAGAGTTCACTGAGGAATCAGGGCCCAAGGCAGAGGACATCATCGTGGGGTGCCAAACAATTACAGGCCACATTCACACTACTAACAATTCAGAGATGTCTATCAGCCTACACTGGAGACTTGGTTGGAAACCCCCAAGCTTGGAGGTGAGAAACAAACATGCTAACTACTAAGCAGCTTTGCTAAGCTCCCGGAACAACAGTTCCCACAATAGAACAATAGTTACTATATATTCTAACTAACATATGTGTGTAACATATACATATTTGTTTCACTCATGCATTATTTTCTACATTATCTACTGACATGAGATAATAATCCCTCTGTAGATCTACACCATGAAGGAGAAGCTCTACTTTTTATCAACAGCCAAATTCTAGCATGTAAAGCAGCCTCTGTGAATGACACCATCTGTATTTCATCGCTACGCAGCAATTACACTGCGGTAAAGGAGTTGTGCCGTGAACAACAAATGGTCAGAGATCTATCTCATCAGCGCTACAATGATCCTGAATTCCAGGAGTCGAACAACAAAAGCAGCGCACTCTCTTCCGGGGCCTGCTTTAAGAGGACCAACTGTGGTACAGCGTTTAAAAAGAAATATACTATGTGACTCCATCTTTTGTGGTATGTGGTAGAATGGTGGTAGCCTAGTGGTAGCAAAGTGGTAGCCTAGTGGTTGATTCAGCTCAATTCAATTTATTTGTATAGCACTTTTAACAATTCACATTGTCTCAAAGCCGTTTTACAGAAGTATAGAAACAGAATTAAAAAAAAGGAAAGGTTTACAGTTTAAAATTAAGTTACTATATATCGCTAACATCTATCCCTAACGACCAAGCCGCAGATGACGGTGATGAGGAAAAACTCCCTGAGATGATATTAGGTAGAAACCTTGAGAGGAACCAGACTCAGAAGGGAACCTCATCCTCGTTTTCATGACACCGGACAGGAAATAATGTAAATAAAGTAGAATTAAGCAACCAAGAGCTCCTTAGGAACTAATAGGTCAGAGCAATTTATGAGTTCAACACAGAACCAACAACTAATTCCTTCCTGCTGAAGTGTTCAAGTGTTTAGACCATGACGCGAGCACAAAGCTGACCGATGCAACAGTGGTTCAAAGAAGGCGTGACAGTCTCCGGGCCTCCCCATCCACAGCAATCCCATGAGTCAATCATTTACATTTACAGCATTTGGCAGATGCCCCTTATCCAGAGCAACTTACATTATTTCATTTTTGCACAACTGAGCAATTGAGGGTTAAGGACCTTGCCCAGGGGCCCAACAGTGGCAGCTTGGTGGACCTGGGATCGAACTCACAACCTTCCGATTGGTAGCCCAACACCTTAACCACTAGGCTACTATGGCTACCAATGCCTAGGTAAGGTGTTGGTCTAATCATAGGTCTACCAAGCTGCCACTGCTGGGCCCCTGAGCAAGGCCCTTAACCCTCAGTTGTATAAAAAAGTAGCGAGATAAAATGTACAGTAAGTTGTTCTGGATAAGGGCATCTGTCAAATACCGTAAACATAAGTGTACTTCCAAATGTAAGCATTTAGAAAGACTACTTTTGTCCTAAATATATAATGTATACATGCATAAAATGTTTAACTTATGCTTCTATTAAACTTTGTACACACTGTACATTTCAATAAGTTTGAGACATGGTTAACTTGGCAGGTTTGAGAACAGAGTGTGAGTTTGTTCAACCTTCTACTGATCGATGCAAATCCTGTCAAGGTGGTCCTTAGCTCTCTGGGGGATATTGTTGTCATGAAAAACACAGACGCACACGGACGAAGTGTGCTTTCACTAAACAGCACGAGCATAATTTACCGTTTCCTCCAAGCCTAAGACACTTTTGATTGGTGGTTGCCTTGGTAACATAATGAACAGGGAGAGCGAACCAGGAGTTGCCTGTAATTACAAAATGATTTATCTTCTAGGCAATCCTTTAATCAAAGGGTCGGTTAGATCATCCCTAACGTTCTGGCAACAATCTGTCCTAGAATCAGCAGTTAAACATCACATCACATGCATGTGGAGTCCCTCGGAAAAGAACGTGGAAAAAAAAACACATCCTCTTCCTTTCTACAGACCGTAATTTTAGAAAGGTTTTTATTTAACGGCGAGGAAATTCAGAGGTTGCGTACAAAAGGATGTGACGGAGAACCTGAAAAAGATTATGTTGCTTATTCACCCACAACCGATTGGCTTCACGGGGTTACTGGGCTTCTTTTGCACTCCTTTGTTGATGAATGATCTGATCAGCTATCCTTTGTGTAACAGAATACACACACACACACACACACACACACACACACACACATTAAAACTGTTTCTATAATATTTACACTCATACCATATCACTACTGATCTTTTCATTCTGATTGGTCAAAAGGTCTAGGTGAATTTTCTCGAACTTATAGTAAAGTGGACTGTTAGAAAGAACGGCCCACAGAATATTAAAGTTTACTAATGAATAAATTGTAAAAAAGAAAAGCTCTACAAGTTGAAATTCTCTAAGCTCGACCCTGTTTATGCTAACAACATAGAACTGTTAGCAGGAATCTTAGCTAGCATTCACGTTTCAGTACAAAGTGAAAGCATTTCTAGATGCCTGGTTAATAAAGAGTGTATTAATCTTATATCTACGGTGGCCGAGAAGTGCAAAACACATTAACAAATCCAAAAACACATTAACAAATCCAAAAACACATTAACAAATCCCAAAACAAATTAACAAATCCCAAAACACATTAACAAATTAGAAAACAAATTAACAAATCCCAAAACAAATGAACAAATCCCAAAACAAATTAACAAATTAGAAAACAAATTAACAAATCCCAAAACAAACTAACAAATCTCAAAACACATTAACAAATTAGAAAACAAATTAACAAATCCCAAAACACATTAACAAATTAGAAAACAAATTAACAAATCCCAAAACAAATGAACAAATCCCAAAACAAATTAACAAATCCCAAAACACATTAACAAATTAGAAAACAAATTAACAAATCCCAAAACAAACTAACAAATCCCAAAACACATTAACAAATTAGAAAACAAATTAACAAATCCCAAAACACATTAACAAATTAGAAAACAAATTAACAAATCCCAAAACAAATGAACAAATCCCAAAACAAATTATCAAATCCCAAAACAAATTAACAAAACAGAAAACACATTAACAAATCCGTAAACACAACGACAAGTCAGACAACCCAGAAACGGTAGTGTATCGTTTTTGAATGGAAACTTACCGATCATTGGACAAGACACCTGTCACTCAAGATATACAGGTATGGAATCTTATGTGTAATGTGTAAAGTTCTCCGTTTAAATATAAGAAAATAACAGAATTAATCCACAGTAATCCCTTCCATCCATCCATTCCAACTTTTCCCTGCGGCAGGCTGTTGAACTTCATGTATACTTTGAGTGACAGGTGTCTTGTCCAATCACAAACTATAACAACCGCTTCCAGGTTGTCTGAAATGTCGTTGTGTTTTCTGATTTGTTAATTTGTTTTTCGGATTTGTTAATTTGTTTTGCAATTCTCGGCCACCGTATGTATATACAGTATATCAGTCCCAGACATGATGTATGTACAATGCTAAACCACAAAATTTAACCATACACAGCGTGAAGTACTGAAAAGTTAGCAAATGTTAACCGTAAATTGTATGTATATATTCTGTGTATTTATATATTATTTTGTTTTTTAAAGCCTCCAGGGCAGACATCTGGATAGCGCTACATTCATCTACAAAGTGGATGTAAGATGTTGGCTATGACAAATAAGCATTAATAACACAAAATAAAACATGATTGAAAATCTACCACACATTAGCCTTTTGAATTATTCAGCTCTCTTCTGTATGCGGTGTATCTCGTGTTATTATCTCTTACATTTCTCAGAGCTCTTCTGACTTTCTGAGAGGGAATTTTGCAACCTAGAGAGCTGTTCAAATGGAGTTTTCTGCTCAGAGGTCAAAAAAGTCATACTGCTCACTTGGTTTCTTGTGCAGCATTAAGCTCGGGGCTGAAACTGTCTGCTTCGGGTGACTCGCTCTGAACTCTCTGCGATGAACAGGCAGATTAACTCTGGATCAGAGATCATGCCAGACATACTGTACACTGTGTGCTGGATTGTGCAGATTTGTTTATATTCTAAGGATATTGTAGTTTTACAGCCGCAATCCTAATTTTCAACATGATACTACCACCACCATGCTTCGCTCTGAGCTGCTAACTTCACTCCCATTGATAGTCGCTATAAAGAGTTGCTGCGTATTTGCATAAAGTTCTAAAATTTCTCATCACTGGACACGCCCACATCTCGTCATCTAGTACAAGCAGCACTGAGGCCAGAATTGTCATTTTGGTCTCATGTGATCAGAGCACAATTTTCCACACGTCTCCAACATTATTTCCAATGGCTTGCTTCTCATATCTATAAAGATCAGCTCTGAGGAAAGTCTGGAGTTCTGTAGTCAATATACAAGAATTCATTTCTGAAAGATTTTGTTCTTTTTAGTCCTTTGGGAATGCAGACAGGGAAGTGGACGTTTTCTGTTATCAATGTGTAGCTCAATGCATTCTAAATTTGGAGGTTGGGGTCAGAGCACAGGGTCAGCTATGATACAGCACCACTGGAGCAGTCAGAGTTAAGGGCCTTGCTCAAGGACCCAACAGTGGCAGCTTGTCAGTGCTGGGCCTTGAACCCTGATCCTCTGGTCAACAACCAGGAGCCTTAACCACCACTGCCCCATACGGTTCATTCATTCATTCATCTTCTACCGCTTTTCTGAACTACCTCGGGTCACGGGGAGCCTGTGCCTATCTCAGGCGGGATCTCTCATCGGGCATCAAGGCAGGATACACCCTGGACGGAGTGCCAACCCATCGCAGGACACACACACACACACACACACACATACACACTCTCATTCACTCACGCAATCACACACTACGGACAATTTTCCAGAGATGCCAGTCAACCTACCATGCATGTCTTTGGACCGGGGGTGGAAACATGCAAACTCCACACACACAAGGCGGAGGCGGGAATCGAACCCCCAACCCTGGAGGTGTGAGGCGTACGTGCTAACCACTAAGCCACCGTGCCCCCCCGCCCCAAACTGTGCAACTGAATCAGATGGGTGTTTTTTTTTCCATGCATTTTTCATCACACTGAACTCCTTCACTTCCATCACTTAGGGTTATTTTACCTTTACTGTGCTATTAAAGCTTGTAGAAATGTCAGCTGTATAAATAGCTTTAGAAATGCGAGTCACCAGAAAGGACGGAATAATCCCGAAAGCTTTTGCACTGTTCGAAATGACTCCACTAGTTAAAACCTCCTGTCCGACCCCTCGGTGCGTCCTTGCAGACACACACAGTTTGCTTTGTCTCTTACTGACAATAACACAAGGCTGCAGCGGAGACGCAGCAGAATCCCAGGCTGTTGATTGGCTGCTGACTGGCTGCTCAATGGCTGCATCGGATTCTTTCTAAGCAATGAAGCAATGTGGACATTTCAGGTGACTCTTCATGAAGCCGGTGCTATATGAAAGCGAGGCCTGGAGCGAGTTTTTGATGTTTGCTGGAGAAATCACCAGTCTGTGCCCATCAGCGATAGACGTGCCGGTGTAAAAGAAAAAAAAACTAGGTCAGCCCTTGTCTCCTCACCATGCACTCACAAAAGCCACATCCTCTGAGGACTCAGGCAGCTTTGACCTCTCCACTCGTTCTTTGTTCTCAGTCTGCCTGACACAGCCTTCCAGTCCTACCATCCATCAATCTTTCTCTTCGAGGCTGTAGTTCATTTGTCTCCTATGTAACCCTTCTCCAGTCTAAATTCAGAGTGAAAGGACAGCGAAGTCTCCTGAGGTCGGACGTTTAACTGGCGGAACGTTAGCTTTATTTCTCAAATGGTGCATAACAACAGCGAGACTTTTCCATTCCACTTGCCTGTATGATTGACGGGAAAGTACCAGGTCCATTTTCAGCACCTTTTCTCAGGTAAGATATTCAGTTTGAGGTATTTGAGTTAGACAAGGACACTGTTAATCTGCATGTTCTGTTTTATAACTCCAGTTTATAAAAAGTATTTTATAGATGTTTGATATTGTAAAACGGGGGGCACGGTGGCTTAGTGGTTAGCACGTTCGTCTCACACCTCCAGGGTTGGGGGTTCGATTCCCGCCTCCGCCTTGTGTGTGTGGAGTTTGCATGTTCTCCCCGTGCCTCGGGGGTTTCCTCTGGGTACTCCAGTTTCCTCCCCCGGTCCAAAGACATGCATGGTAGGTTGATTGGCATCTCGGAAAAATTGTCCGTAGTGTGTGAGTGTGTGAGTGAATGAGAGCGTGTGTGTGCCCTGCAATGGGTTGGCACAGGCTCCCCGTGACCCGAGGTAGTTCGGATAAGCGGTAGAAGATGAGTTAGTGAGAGATATTATAAAACTGTTTCTGTAATATTTACACTCTTGATTCTGATTGGTCAGAAGGTGAAGCTGTTATTTCTATAACAACAGATGGTTCGAATACGATGTCGTTCCTACGAAGGAGAAGCAGTGTGTGCTCTTTGTCAAGGATCACGTGCGCGCTGCTATCTTCACTCCCATCGGTAGTCGCTTTACCGAGTTGCTGCGTATTTGCATGAAGTTCTAAAATTTCTCGTCACTGGACACGATCACATCTAGTCATCAAAAACAGCTCAATGTAAAACATTTCTAATTTAAAAATTTTACTTTTTTTTAAATGTTAAAAGCTCTAATATATCGTATGTATAACACGTTGACTCTGACCATCACGAAGCTCTTATGGAAAATGAATGAATATATCTGCCAATTTTCAAAGCAGACTTATTGTACAAAAGCTTCAGGCCAAAACGTTTAATCAAATCCTCTGTCGTGATCAGTGGTGGAAAAGAAGAGATTCAGTTAGTTAACTCTTATTTAAATCAAACGCCCGCGTGCTGTTTAATCCACAGAGTTTGCAAATCAAATGTAACTCAGAAACTAGATGATAATTTTGTTGACGCTTTTGTTGAATCTTTTTAAAAGCATTTATAATAGAATGCTTCGGATTATTAATAAAAAAAAAGAAGAAATAGAAAAATGTCTATTAATTCAGATTTAGCACTGTATGTCAGTATGAATGCTCTCTCTCTCTCTCTCTCTCTCTCTCTCTCTCAACCCCCTCTCTCCCTCTCCCTCTCTAACACCCCCCCCCCCCCCTACTGTAAGATATCCACTATTTTCTGTACTGCTTTATCCTCACAGGATGATCTCAGGGGTCTCAGAGCACAAGGTGGTATCTTCCTTTCACCCTGTGTCATCTCATCACAGGACACACACACACACACACATACCCAGTTACACACTACAGACATTTTAGTGATGCAAATCAGTCTCTTTGAGCTGAGGGACGAAACAGGAGTACCCATAGGAAACCGCTGATGCACAAGGAGAACATGAAAATTACTGACACACACACACACACACACACACGACTTGGACCCTGGAGGCCCAAGACAAACGTTCTAAACACTAAACCACTGTTCACAAGTGACTGCTCCAGCCTTCTGTAAAATATTTCCAGCATAAAAAAACATGCCCCAGATATGAACTCATTTGTAGAAATATTAGAAATAGAGG
The DNA here is from genome assembly GCF_030014155.1 of Tachysurus vachellii. Lineage (NCBI taxonomy): Eukaryota > Metazoa > Chordata > Actinopteri > Siluriformes > Bagridae > Tachysurus > Tachysurus vachellii. The sequence goes on from NC_083485.1 coordinate 13,015,820, forward strand.
ATAAAAAGTTCAACAATCTAAACCAAATCCAGATACGGTGATGAGGTGCTTATCAGAGGCGGCCATGTTGTTTCATGCTGAAAGCAGCTGAGATATACAGTCAGTTGTAGTTTTGAGGCTAATGATAAAGAAAAAAAAAACAATTTAACACTTTGTGTTGCTTCGAAGTAAGAAATAAAACTATTTCTCTAATGTTTACATTCTTACACCATATGACAATTGAACTCTTGATTCTGATTGGTCAGAAGTGTAGCTGAATTTTCTGTTACAGCAGCTCAATGCGCTCGTCGTAAGTGTTTCCATAGTAACGGCTGATGATAAACGGCTTTAAGGGAACGACGGCTATGGCGTAAGAATAACAGAAGGAACTGGAGATGTCTTTTTCTTTTTAATTAAAACCAAATTTAATCTTTTTTTTCTTCAATTAAAACAACAATTTGGAGAAAACAAATAAAACGAGACAGGAAAAGAATTAATGACTGTTCCACTTACAGTACAACCCAAAGTAGTTTTTTTATCTTTTTTTTCATTTTTCTTATTCATTTATAGTCGTAATATTTAATGTTGTGGAATGTCCTTGAGGCGAGTCGGCTCCTGTTCGAACATATCTCACTGACATTTATTACAGATGAAGCAGTCGTATCCTCGACAGCCTCATTCTGTCTCTTTCTCTTCAAGTTAATAAGTCCAAAAAAAAAAAAATGTAATTACAGCTTGAGTTCTGACAATGACAGGACCCGTGTTTCATAAATACTACAGAAAAGATCGCAACACCAGAGCAATGTTTATGCACTTATCCGTTTTTAACTAGCGACAAACCCGTTCAATTCAGTTCGGTTCAATTCCCATTTCACAGAATGTACTGTACTGTATGTGGAAATATCTACAGCCAATCAGATCGCAGTTTTTAAGATTCTGAAGCTTATGACCAGAAAAGTGTAGAAAGTGTAGAAATGTCAGATGTGGTTGGAGATCCTGCAATCCACAGCAACACAGACCTAAATACAAATGCTTTCTGAAAATGAGTGGGTCAGATTTGTGGTGCTGCAATACATGGGCAGAGTGTGTATGTTCTTCCAGGGGTTTGTGCTGTGTTCTCTGGTTTCCTTCCCTAGTTTAAAGTTGTTTGAGTTTGTTCGGTATCTAAATTGCCTGTAATGTGTGTGTGAGAGAGCGTGTGTGATTGTGCCCTGTGATGAGTTGATGCCCCGTCCAGGGTGTCCCCCACCTCGTCCCCAGAGTCCACCAGATAGACCTCAGGTTCCTCTACGAACAGAAAATGGACGGATGGAATTGAATTGACTTTTCCATCACTTCACATGCCATGAGTCCAATGCTGTCAAACCCTACACTAGTTTGAGAGCGAATCCTTTGTGTACACACTTTTGTGTTATAAAGCAGGTCCATTCTTTATCTCTCACTCACTCATTTTCTACCGCTTATCCGAACTACCTTGGGTCACGGGCAGCCTGTGTCTATCTCAGGCGTCATCAGGCATCAAGGCAGGATACACCCTGGACGGAGTGCCAACCCATCGCAGGGCACACACACACACACACTCTCATTCACTCACGCAATCACACACTACGGACAATTTCCCAGAGATGCCAATCAACCTACCATGCATGTCTTTGGACCGGGGGAGGAAACCGGAGTACCCGGAGGAAACCCCAGAGGCACAGGGAGAACATGCAAACTCCACACACACAAGGTGGAGGCGGGAATCGAACCCTCAACCCTGGAGGTGTGAGGCAAACGTGCTAACCACTAAGCCACCGTGCCCCCCGTCCATTCTTTATTCTTTACACAATATGCAACATGCTTAATGCTTTACGAACAAAAGACATACATCAAAATGTTAACGCTTGCATTGGTAACTTTTTTGGAAAGTTACTAGAAAGTTTTGAACATGTTGGAACGAGAATTTTGACAGAACATGCTGCCAGGCATGAGTGTGTGAATTTATTACAATAATGACATGCTATGGACTGGGGGCAGAAACAAGGAAAGAAGCACGGAGTAAACGTTGCCTTTAAAGACACAAAGGTGTGTTGTAGATAACATATTAAATATTAAGACTGGATCGTACTCTGTAAGTGGCAGTTGGTGAGGACATGAATGTTTTTAATCCAGCGTAATAGAAATCATATCTGCAGTGGGCTTTGATTTGAAGGCCGTAGTCATAGTCTTTGGTCAGACACATACACAAAGTCTGCATGACTAAACTAGGCCAAGTGTTTAACGAGAACAAAGGGCCAACTCATAAACACACACATGAAAACGGGGGCTTCAGACCCACACACTCACAACAGATCAAACTTTTCACTTGAACAGTGAGTCTGTGGGTTGAAATTTCCAAATTGTGCTTTAACCCTCAGGCGTCTACGCCTACTTTTGCCTACTTTTACTTTTGAAACCCAAGATACCTTTTAGGGCCAAAAAATAAAAATATAATTGATAAAAATCATAAAAAATTTAGACATAAACAGCAATGATTTTCTGGAATAGTAAAAAAAATATATATTTGAACAAAAAAAAAAGTGGAATAATAAAAGGTTTGGGGTTTTGTTTTGAGTATACGGTGGTTAAGGCCTTGGCTTACAGATCAAAAGGTGTAGAGTTCAAAATCAAAGTACACCGATGCCCCTTTTCCACCGAGGCGGTTTGAGTGCTGGTTCGGAGCCTAATTTAGAACCAGTTCTTTCTTTTTCGACAGCAAAAGCACCGGCTCTGAACCAGGAAAAGTGGTTCTTAAGTAGCACCAAAACGTTGCCGGTCTAGACTTAAGAACCGCTTGTGTCAGGGGCTGTGGGCGGGGCTACTGTTAGCGCCTTTACACGTATACAGTAACGTCAGACACGGCTCTGTGACGGCTCTCAAACCGATGGAAAGGCAAACCGGTTCTTAGAAGGTTTGCCAGTGGAACCAACTTTGAACCAGCACCAGCACTAGCCCTGAACCTGCACCCGGTTCTTTTTGGTGGAAAAGGGGTACAAGTCGCCACTGCTGGGACCCTAAGCCACTGCTAGGTCCTTAACCCTTAATACTGTACATAAAACATAAAATGAGATAAAAATGTATCTCACTCTGGATAAGTCTGAAGAAATCCAACTTCACTACCACAATATTAAGTGTAATTAATTTGTAAGTGTAAAACGTAGCTAACTGAGGTGTGTTTCAGGCTTTATAAATCACACTTACATTCATTTTAGTGTATAAAATAAGTACTTAGGGTGGAAACCCTTCATTTGCATATTCATTAAAGCAAACAGTTTACAGAGCCTTTGAATTTTATAATAAGACGTGGCCAGGACTCGAGCATCTCGAGAGCTACAAGTATTTTCCAGCCACACATTAGACTGCTTAACATGTTACGTGTATTATGTAATGATGTAATTGAAACTATTGTAAAATGAGTGTTGGACATTTGTTAGCATTATTTGGAATAGTTTTACACTTTAATGTAACCTGGATGTGCCATAAATTTATGGCAGCTTAAGCAAATTCTGGTTCCTGCTCAAAAAAGAGGCCGTGAATTAATTATGATGTTTCCACAATATTTTGTTTGCAGCCTGAAAATATTAACTTGTGGTTTCATTGCTGTATATTCATTTGTGGCCATGTCGTGTTAAGAACTAACCAGAGCATCACCTCTGTGTCTGAGTCCAGAAGCACAAGATGAGTTGTTTTGCTGTTTTGCCTAGTGTGTGAGTGCGTGAGTGAATGAGAGTGTGTGTGTGCCCTGCGATGGGTTGGCACTCCGTCCAGGGTGTATCCTGCCTTGATGCCCGATGACGCCCGTGACCCGAGGTAGTTCGGATAAGCGGTAGAAAATGAGTGAGAGAGTGAGTGAGTGACTTTCATTTGAAATCTCAAATGAACTACGCCACCCAAAAATTGGTTATTACTGGTTATTAATCAATGTTGCACAAAAATTCATTAAACACAGAAAAAAACCAATAAAACTTCACTTCCAAATTCCAATAAAAAGATTAACATTTGTCGATTTTAATACGTAGTGGCACGTGGATCGCTCCGTCGCAAAATAAATTAAGGATTAGGGGGAAAAAACAACAGGAAATAGACTCCAGGTTAAATTCTATCTCTCTCTCATTTCACTCTACAAAACAAAACACCTGACTAAGCTAATGCTCTGTTGTTGTTGTTGTTGTTGTTGTTTTAACAAACATTTTCTACATGCCAAGTGAAAATCTTTGCTTCTGATTTTGTTTGTGCAACCAGGAAAATAGAATTCTATATAAAAATAGAAATTGAAATAAGAGGCATCATGATACCGAAATGCAAATTAGCCTTGTTTCAATTGGTGAAGAAGGAACATAGGTGCTGTTTAACAGACTCATAACAAAAGTCCTGTGGAAAAAGAAATCTGAGATCAGGTTTCATACACTGCAAATGAAACGGTCCAGAAATAAACGCCTTGCGCTGTTTTACCTGCGGGCGTGTCTGAGTGTGCGGTTACATTGTACAGCACGTTCTGTCAACAAGGCCGATAAACTACTGTACAGTCAACATGTCGCTAGCTAGCATTGTGTAACTTGATTAGCGTGGCTGAAATAGGTGAAAGCACAACTGACACAAGACAAATTGTGACACGAGTTTTAAACCGCTGTAATAAAATATAATAAACCATGATGCGTTTATCTAATTCAGTTCATCTGAGCCGATCTGTTATGCAACAGGAGATTGATTCCCTGCAGCTGTTGGGTTGGACGACAGCCAGCGTCAACTCTGCAGAAAGTGGGAAAGAAGCAGGCTGCCTTTGTCTGCCTTTTCAGATTATTCATAGTGCACAACAAATTGGCTAATTTATAGCCATGGGATATGTGTGGAAGTCTTTCAGCCTCTCGATGGGTTTGGGGGAAAGTCAGGAGAAAGTCTGAGGCGATCGGGATGGAGGAGCAGGAGGCGATGGAAGATTTCAGACGTGTACAGAGAATTATTTTAGAACGGGTTTGTATTTCTGCCGGTGTGATTTGATTTAAAGGTTCAAAGGTTATAATACAAAAAAAATGCACAAAAGCATTTCAACGAATTAAGAGCACAGATGCTGATGTGGGAAAAAATGTCCGAAAAATACTGACCCCGCTGTTGACCCCGTGATTTTCCACAACATAACATAACAACTGAAATTTGCAACAAATAATATGAACAAAATCTGATCAACTAAACTTATAACAATTATTGTCACAAAGCTGTTTTTCAGAAATGTGTAAATTCAGGATAGAAATGATAACGTTTTGATTCGGAGGTGGTGGTGATGAGGAAAAATGTATTGGAACAAGCATGAGGAAGAAACCTTAAGACAAGGAAGAAACCTGAAGATGAGGAAGAAACCTGAAGATGAGGAAGAAACCTGAAGACGAAGAAGAAACCTGAAGACGAGGAAGAAACCTTAAGACAAGGAAGAAACCTTAAGATGAGGAAAAAAACCTGAAGATGTGGAAGAACCCTTAAGACGAGGGAGAAACCTGAAGACGAGGAAGAAACCTTAAGCGGAACCAGACAAAATGCTGAAATATTAAATTTGATTCGTCAAGTATTGCTTAGCAGGAATTCAAACAATAGGTTTATATTATATTATATTATATTATATTATATTATATTATATTATATTATATTATATTATATTATATTATATTATATTATATTATATTATATCAATGTGCTTGTTCCAATACGTTATTGTTTCTATAGTAACAATTATAGTTACAGCTCATTTATATTGTTGCTCTAGTAATATCTCAGACTCCACAGTGATGTTTGACTGAGGGCTAATAAAAATGTCCATCATTCTGAACATCATAAACTTTTTGTTTGTTTCATTTTTTTTTAATTAAGCAACATTTCAGGGTTAAAATAAACAAGGTTTGTTCAGTTTCTCGACCCGGCACCTTTGTGCTCATTGCCAAGTGTCTTGTTTATTGGTTTGATTATTTCAATAATAAATTTATTCAGTTATTTAGAGACAGAACTGTATGAAGAAATGTATAATCTATAAATATGACCTGTGTTCCTGTATTAAACTTTCCTTAATAATTTCCTCGACAACTTTCGTGCCAAACAGAGAAAAGGACCTGAATCCAATCAACAACCATTTTCATATGAAACGTTTTCCCATTTCTTCTTTCGAACAGCATGTCTTTGGGTTAGTAAACTACTTTAAGGCTGCGTACAGTGAATTGGCCATAACTTCACATGCCTCTTTCTGAGAAAACTCAGTGTTGCATTTCTACGAAGGAGTCACTAAACTCATTCAGCTTCATCTAATCAGAGTGAATGGCGATGGCGTGTGGGAGACTCCAGAGGTGGTTACAATGCGGCCTGTGTTAGGGGTTTTTCTGGAAAAATTGTAAGTATATTAGAAGCTTCAACCATCACGACATGTGATTCAGAGATTTTATGACACACACACAGAAAGTTGATGAGGAATGTTTTTGGGCGGTAATGATGCCTTTCGGTTGTTCTTTTTCAGTAAGGGATATTTATTCTGGTCAGAGTCCCGGAGGATTTGAAATGCATCATGGGAACACTGGGTATCAGTCAGGAATACTGTCTGGATAGGATGCAAGTGCATTTCATTAGAGCTTGATAATGGAATTTATAATGTTTACAACTAGTACTCATAATCGTCAGGATCCCGTCCTCTCATTGCTGTGGTCCGGGTTCGATTCCTGAGCAGGGCGCTAACCCCGCCAATGAAGAGTTAACTCTCAGTGCTAGTACCAGACTCTATGTGTATGGATTTTACATCTTCTCCCTGTGCTTTGGGGGTTTCCTTCATGTACTCCAGTTTCCTCCACTAGTCCAAACACATGCTGTTGATTAGCATCTCTAAATTAGTAGTGTCTGAATAGGTGTGTGAGTGTGAGTGTGAGTGTGCCGTGCCATGTCTAAGGTGTCCACTGCCTTGTGCCCTGAGTCCCCCTGGGAAATAAATTCAATTTATTTGTATAGCGCTTTTAACAATTTCCCATTGTCTCAAAGCAGCTTTACAGAAGTATGGAAACAGAAGAGAGAGAGAAATAAATAAATAGATTATAATAATAAGAAAAAAAAATAAGGATAAAAATAAATAAATGAATATACCCAATTAAAGATTAAAATTCATTTAAAAATTCATTAACTTAAAATTTATGATACTACTGTATCTATCCCTATCCCTAATGAGCAAGCCGGAGGCGATGGTGGCAAGGAAAAACTCCCTGAGAGGATATGAGGAAGAAACCTTGCGAGTAACCAGACTCAGAAGGGAACCTCATCCTCATTTGGGTGACACTTTACAGTAAATAGTGTAAATGTAAATAATGTCCTTTCTACAACAGTACAGTATACAGGACGTTATTGCACTAATGGACTATTACACGAACTATGCTCACTTGCACACTTGCTCTTTTTTTGCATTGCTGCTCACCATTGCCTTACCATTGTATATATCCACCTGATGTTTATAGTAACAGCAATATATTATATTAATAGCCATTTTGTTTATAGCACATATCATTCTGTAAATTTCAGTTTATACTAATAGCCATCTGTATATTATATTCATAGTACATATATATTCATCTGTATATTATATTCATAGTACATACACATCTGTAAATTACTGTTTATAGTAATAGCCATATGTTTTTTACATCCTGTAAATTTCAGTTATAATTATAGCCATCGGTATATTATGTTCATAGTACACACACATCTGTAAATTCTTCTATATTACCACTTTATTTAACTTATGGTTAGACCTAAACTGCATTTCGGTGCCTTGTACTTGTACATGTGTAATGACAATAAAGTTGAATCTAATCTAATCTAATCTAATCTAATCTAATCTAATCTAATCTAATCTAATCTAATCTAATCTAATCTGTTTCACATGTAAAGAATAAACCATGACATGGAGCGCCGTTATGGGACAAACATGCACGATAGAGCTGGTGTGATAGAACCTAATGCAAAATGACCTCAAAGTGGATTATTTTCCTTATATATGTCTTTTTTTATACTGAAGTGATTTGCCAGCTTTTACCTTGTTAGTAAATGACACGTCACACCTTTTAACCATTTAAGATTATGTTAAGTTTAAGACAGTCAGTTGGTCTCTCGCCATCTTCTCTGTTTCTCTCTGACAAAAAAACTGCAGCTTGTCGAACCGAAAAGCGTATAGTCCCGATTCTTCTTTTATAGTCCATAATGTTGGATGTAGTAGCCTAGTGTTTAAGGGTTTGGACTACCAGTTAAACGTTTGTGAGTTCAAATCCCAGGTTCACCAAGCTGCCACTTTTGGGCTCCTGAGCAAGACCCTTAACAATTAATTGCTCTTGTATAAAAATGAGATAAAAATGTAAGTCGACCAAATGATGTAAATGTAACCTAAAGACCGTTCCTTGTTGAGAGTTAAGCCCTGACACTGGAGACTAAAATAGCCATCTCTTTATAAAAAACTTCACTATCTTAACTGTTTTTCTTCATTCAAACACTTATAATACTTAGAATAAAGGATAATGTATTCGTATGCTGTCAAAGCTTCTGTTATAGTAACTCAATCTATACGTTGTGACTGATTCTGGCTGAGACATCGACAGCGCTGTGGTATAACGCTATCAGAAACGTGTTTTATTGGCCAAGTACACCAGAGTATACAGCGTTAACTCAGTTGCTGTGCTATTTTTGTGCTTATAGACATGTCACAATAGAACAAGATAAAAAAGACGAGGACATTGACACTAGTAATACCTTTTTGCTAAGAACAGAAGTGGATATGACTGTTCCACAGAGAAGATTGTTGCACGTAGAAATATCTCCGAGGAAATTTACTGCAACACGAAACGCAATGCTGTCAGTGACGCTGTCGTGAAGCGTTCAGTTTGACCGCAGGTGAAAAGACTGTTTTTTAATGCATACTTGCTGGTTTTCAGACACGTACACGCACACACACGTACACACACACACACACACACACACATACACACAAACACCTGAAGCACATGCTGGAGGGAAGAAGTTCAAATATTTGGTGGCCTGGGTGCGAGGGGTCAGTGAATCATTTTCAGTTCGCTTTCTGACTCCAGAGAACAGGTTTTTGAGGCAGGACGGGTTTCTTTCTGTGAGATTTTTGCTGACACATCAATAATAATTTCTAAATAAAAAGAATAATAAATAAATAAATAAATAAAAGGTTCTATCACACTTTGAACGCCATATCTATTTACACAAACTTAATAAAATTCATTCTATGCCTTTTGTGTATTTAAATTTCACTCATGTCTGGGATAATTGTGCATCTGAGCGCTGTTGTTTATCTGCAGTTTGACCTGCTGCTCATAAAGTCCTTACTATCTTTCTGTCTTATCTACTTTTCTAAGTAATTAAACCAGAACATCTTCATTGAACTTTGCTTTACTATTTAAAATTGTACAGTTTTAATATGGCATTAAAATCATGCTATATGCACCCTCAGTTAACTCTGCACACACACACACACACACACACACACACACACACACACACACACACACACACACACACACACACACACACACACACACACACACACGCGCGCGCATGCGTAGTAGAGATGAAGCGGCGCCATCGCTACACTACACGGGCTTGAGCAGTTCTTGTAGCTCCACGAGCCAGTTGCGTGCAAAGGCAGAAGGGGCGGAGATACTGCGTTTGGGTGGGCGGGGTTTTGAGCAAGGCGTCATTGATTGACGTGGTGGAGTTTCGACGTGCCTGGGAATCGGTTCGTCTTCGTGCTGAGGCCACTCGGGCGGAGTCGTCGTGTTTATAGAGTGCACGAGCCACGTCTATGAGAGAGAAAAAATAGTGTTTAAACGAGATTTTGGAGTGGGATTTATTCGACATTTGCCCGTTATTTTTACCCCACGCGTCGTTCGGAGTGGATTTTTTTTTCAAACACGAGCTTCGTTGACGTTTTGTGAGCGCTATCTTGTCGAGCTAACGCGGCTAGCTATCGTTAGCTGCACTTTTTACGTGAAGGAAGGAATTTTCTTGGCCCAGCTGTGACCATACAAGTTACCAAAGTAAGTTTTTAAAGTCTTTTATTTACAATTGGCACATTTTCGTGCCGGCACACGTCCTTTATTGGGGATTTTCTAACGTTTGAACATCGTTATTTTATCGTTTTCACTCATTTTATTTGAAATAACTGACGAAGTTTGTTCGAATCGTCTGGAACAGTTTGTTCCGTTGGTCTGGAGAAGCTCGTGCACGGACTAACGTTAGCACCGTTGGCTAACTAAGGAGTGTTATTTTTACTTCTTGTGTGTAACGTTGCTAATCTGTCAAAACTCTCACCATGCACAGGCAGCTAACACACAGCTAGTTAGCGTTAATAAGGTCTATACACACATTTTATGGTGTCGTGTTGCGAGTGGTGTGTGTGTGTGTGTGTGTGTGAGAGAGAGAGAGCGCGTGCAACTAGCTAGCATCGCTGCATCACACCGTCGGGATTAAGTTTGTTCTTTATCTCTAACTATTTTTTCACGTTTTATTTAAAGTCCCGAAAATTATTTGGGGTGCAAAGTATATCTATTTAAATATTTTATAAAACTCAATCGCCTTTTTTCCCCCTTCGTCTTTTGTTCAACTCTAGTTTCAGGTGACACGGTATTTCTTTTTATTCGGTATATAATTCACTAAAAAAAAGTGTATAAAGTAAGCTGTTTTAATCTAATGTACTTTATAGACATACGAAGGGAACCATATCAAAATTTCTACTTTTGCTAAAAAAAAGCACCAATGATACAAAAATGCATTAATCATATGGTGAATTCAATTCACTGCAAGAGATTAGATTCGCTCGAGTGAGAAGAAGGGTAGAGAATAATAAAGCAATTAAGCAACGTGTTATTACTCATATTGCAATAAGCTAATACACTGTATAAGCATAATGTATACAAGGGGGAAAAGAGAGAAGCTTTTCTCAACTTGGTGCAAATGTTTGCATGCTGTTAGGACAAAAAAAACTCCCATGTTTCCTCATTATTAGACAAATAGCAGAAATGATCACTATAAAAATACCACTATGAAAACTTGCATAATTTTTCTTATCGAAACAGTAATATTATCTAATAACCTGCCTTTCATTGCAGCTTACCCCCTCTTACCAGCATCTCTTTATCTTCACATTTCGAGATTTTCTAAAAGATAGAGAGCCTGTTTACAGAAGGCTGACTATTTTAAGAAAAAAAAAAAACCACAACGGTGCACTGCAATGCACTGTTTTTCCTGGCATGGTTTTTGCCTACTTATCCACTTAGAGAGAAGTAGCACTGCAGATCAATGCAAATTTCTTCTGACTGATTATTGTATTTCATAATGCTATCCTGTCTAACCGTCATGAATAAGGTTTCTTTCATGTTGACCCAATCCCCATCCACAGGACATGAGGGCTCATTAACTAAATGGTTTGATGAGTTTAAACTTGGTAAATCTTTTTCGATTGCCTTCCCACTCACCACAATTAAATCTATTTGAACACCCCAATCATAGAAAATACATATTGAACGCATATCTCTTCAAAGAACATTTTCAGAGACGTGAAGAATTAATCCCAGTGTGCATCAAAGCTATTATGGTGTCTCATGCTGGCCCAGCATCTTATGACACTATTCTGTTTTTTCTTTCAATTCGTCACCCATCTGTGTGTCAGATATCATGCGTAATATGCTGTGTTAAGAAAAGATGTGCTCATGTGTGTTGCAGGTGGTGTTTGCACTGGCCACAGCTCTGGAGCAGACCTGATGGAAACAGTATGTCTAAAGCATCATGAGCCTCCTCTAGATCACTGGAGAATCAGTTTCACATAAACGATCGGAATATTGCAGGAGGAAGACTGCAGAATGATAGCTTGTTGAATCAGTAGGTTTCTGAGAAAGTTTGCACCACAGATAAATATCTTGGTGCTACTACAAGTGTTTTTTAAAAGAAAGAGGTAGTTGTATAGTGGAGGTATAACACTTGGCGTGTTTCAGAATTTTTGCTTGCTAAGATAATAAGATGAGTGCAGAAGGATATCAGTACAGAGCGCTGTATGACTACAAGAAGGAGAGAGAGGAGGACATTGACCTGCATATTGGGGACATACTCATAGTGAGTAAAGGCGCCCTGTTAGCACTTGGCCACGGTGAAGGGCTGGCCGAGAGGCCGGAGGATATAGGCTGGCTGCCCGGGTATAATGAGATGACTCAGGAAAAGGGGGACTTCCCTGGTACTTATGTGGAGTTCATTGGGAAGAAGAAGATTTCTCCTCCGACCCCAAAGCCGCGGCCTCCCAGGCCACTTCCAGTGGCACCTGGACCAGTCAGGAATGACTCAGACTCTGAGCAAGGAGGTGAGTGACACTGATCATTTGATTAGGGTTGAAGTCATTTATGTTTATTTATCCTGTTTGGCAGGAGTGTCAGAACCAGTGTTGATAACAAGACAAGCTTGTTTCTTGTGTCTCTTTAAGAGAGACACATAGAGGCTGGTGAAGGAACCACAATTTAAAGCTGCTAAAATCATTGAGATACAAGAGGAATAAAGAGCTTCCACGACGGGGAGGGGAAAGAAAAATCTTAAGGCCAGTTAGTGTAACCCCACTTGTTACTGTGTCCGCTGCAGCACACCACCCCATCACTGATTATTTATAACAGCAGAGCCACAAGTGTTTTATTCCTTCAGAAGTGCATCATTTGCATAACCAATTCATGTCCAGCTGTTCCGCTTAAGCAGTTTTTTATAATGAGATTATTTATTTTAAGATCGTTTTAGAATGCTTTTCACATTGTACACTGTGTGTCTGTACTGTTTATTTCTGAAGTTGTAGGTGGTCGAGCCCGGTGATTACTGATCTGTCTGTTTAGAGCTTTATACACACCTCCCTTTCTAGCAGCAGGACACTGGTTGCACATTCAAGGACAAGTGACAGCCTAAATGTGTGCTAAAGAGAGGGGTCCAGTTTTTCAGTCAACTTGAGACAACCAGAACAGTCACCTTGACGACCACTAAATCAATGGCACCCATTAATGTAAAAAGTGCTTTAAAGGTTCATGTTGCTGTTGTGTCAACAATAAAGATATACACACAGGGATAAACTGTTGATAAAGAGTATAACAAAATGATCAACTTTCAAAAACAAAACATAGATGCTGGTACATGCTGTAATAAGTCTGTAGTTTCCAGTAAACTGGCTTTTGTTTGCGGTTTTGCAGATGGTATAATATAACCAAGCAGTACTTTTAAGCCCCACCCCCTGAATTTTTAGTACTAGATCAGTACTTTGTGACATGGAAAAGTCCCGGTTGTGTCTCTCCTTGATTATGTTTGCAGAGTTTTAGTTCCTTAAAGCTGATCACTGATTAACCAGGTAGTGTGTATTCGTACAGCGAACACATGCTTTCTACATGCACTTGATGCAGTGGTTACTGTTTCTAAAAGTGTTCTCGGGGTTGACTGCTGCCTCCACTTCCACAGATTGAACAAATTAAAGCACACACGTTGTGCCGGGCCAGTGCTGTGCTGATGCGTCACTGATTTGCTCCCTCCGTTTGATGCATTAGGTTCTGATTAGAGACAAACATCGTTGCCATGGTGCTGAAGTGACTTGATGTGCTCAGATTAGTGCATAGAACATTAGATTATATGTGAAAAATTGCTGCAGGAATCACAGGCGGTAAAACTGGTACACCACTAATCCTCATCTACTTCATGATACTGTTTTGTTGGTGGAAAGGTTTGGGTTAAATGTGCTGTTTTTGAGGCTTCATCAGTCATATGCTATACTAAAAGCTCAATTTGGAAAGAAGAAGGGCTTTTATATATGTACTTTAACAGACTGGCCCTAAAAATAATAAAATTTACATGGCCAGTCCACTCTTAGTCAATCAGCAGAGACTTCTTTTTTTTCCCCACTCCAATACCAAGTAATGGAAGTTTCTCTCACCCAGAATATTTTCTGTTATATCTCCTTTGAATCACGTGCATTTTTTGAGTAATGTCATGCAGTCTTGTGCAGTGTGTGTGGCTTAGGAGACATCTGTATAAAGTCTAATCTATATACTTTAGCAAAACATTATCATAGCTGCCATCTCGAATGACTGATTTGTATGTTTTAGTACATTAAGTAACTCTCTTACACTCCCTAAGTCCTATCTCGGCCTCCTAAATGTTGAATGAAGTTCAGTGGCATAAAGCTGAATGCGGAGGGTGGCTACCATTTTGTAGATTGTTGTTTCATAAAATATTTATTAGATAAGTTTACATTGAATTTATATGCAGTCAGTCGACTAGAGCTGGGTAAACCTGGCCCTCCACACAGCTGCAGGTTTTCCAGGGGTCTCAAAGTCTTCTTGGGATGTGATTGTGAAATTCTTGTGAGGTCTGCCAGGGTTGTCTGTATGAATCCCGGCAGTGTTGAGTGACAGCCTCAGAGCTTGGCACGAGGGTGATTGTGGCCCTGGGAGAAGAAAAGTCTCTGTGTCCGCCCGGGCAGGAGGCGGAGAGAGTGGGCCGAGCACAGGCTCTGGGGCCCGGGGTCTGGATTCTTGTTGCTTCACAGCACTTGTGATTTATTACCTGACACTGAAGGGTCTGGCAGATCCTTTTGGCTCTCTTTTCCTTTTTGTCCCCTCCCTTTTTTTTTTTCCTCCTCTCCTCTTTCTCCTTTCCCTCCTTTTAATGCTCTGATCATGTAGCTGGGACTCAGCCCAGCTGGGGGAAGGAAGGAGGGAGGGAAAAGTTTGAGCAGGGGAAGGGTTGAAAGCAGGAGCTTTGCTGCCTTAGTGAGTTCTTTGCCCCTGTGACCCCCTCCCTCTTTCTCTTTCCCTCTGTACATCCCCCATATCGCTCTCTCCCTCTCCCAGCCACATGGGCTTACTTCAGAGAGCAGCAGATGTGGAATTCCAGTCCGTTCCGGCTCCCGAGCTTTTAAAAACACAAATGTGCTCCTTTTTGTGGCCTCTGGAGTGAGAGGATCAGTTTTTGCCCTGCCTTGGATTAGCCTTTTTTTTTTTCCTCCAGCCACTCCCCACTCTTTTTACTTTTCAGCAGCCAACATTTTAGTGATCTTTAGCTTTCCTTCATACCACCAACAGTTCACAAGTCTCAACACTCCATTCACTTTATTTGAAGAGAAGACCCTTAATGAAATGGAACAGCACGGTCAACTCCCAAAAATCCATTCAGGAAAAAATTGAAATACAAATTCATGAAATAGTCATTGTGTTGCCTGTTACCATGACTTTCAGGAAAAATAATGTCGAGTTTGACCCCGTTCTTAAAAGAGCATTAGGTAATATTTGTTAAAAAAAATTGTTGGTTTTGTTTATTGGTAGAGTTGAATGAGATCTTTTTTCCTGGGTTTTTTTTTTAAGACTGCCCTGAAACCTCTAATGGTTCTGCTACATTTGACATGCTAACTGTTAGCGCACACAGACATTCAAGCCGAGTTACAGCTCTATAAATATACTATTTATCCTCATAATGCTTTATGGCAATGCGATTGGCTTGCTGTTGGGGGTGTGTCTGTAAAATGACTGACGAGAGAGCAATACAAAGAAAGATTCTGGACTGTAGGCTAGTTTACCAAACTTTTCCGTTATGTAATATTCGCTGGTTCTAAAACGGTGCCTAAACACTCTAAAATAATAATTTTCTGCGTTCCGTAAGATCACATGCCTTGCGTTTGATGGACAGTTCCATTTCATAAAAACACTTTTTAAATACAGACATGTCGGGGTAGAAGTGTGTTTTTGTTCCATCTTTATTTCATGGTGGTAGATATTAATTAGATATTAATTCTACTTCCAAAATGGTACGTAACTGTTTTTATCTCACTTGGCGTCTAAGAGGGAAAAAAAGTTGCTGTCCAGGTCTAAGTCTTAAATACATTCTGTTGTTTTAATGTGGATCCCGGCATTCCAAGGAAGTCTTTTAACCACCACAATACCCGTCAGCGTAACCCTTATGAAATCGTTGTCTGGACCAAAACTGACATAACCAC